>NC_069502.1:640795910-640933410 GCF_027579735.1 Bombina bombina
TGCAGACTGATGTTTCACAGTCAAAAAAGTTTTTTTTTTTAAATTTACACTACTGTTACACCAGATATGAGTGGTGGCACTGGGCAAGTGGGCCTGGCACACACGCTGGCAGGCAGGCAACTGCAATTAGATTACACAAGCAGACTGATGTTTCACAGTCAAAAAAGTTTTTTTTTTTAAATTTACCCTACTGTTACACCAGATATGAGTGGTGGCACTGGGCAAGTGGGCACAGTATATGCTGTGAGCCTGACACACATGCTGGCAGACAGGCAACTGCAATTAGATTACACTAGCAGACTGATGTTTCACAGTCAAAAAAGTTTATTTTTTTTAAATTTACACTACTGTTACACCAGATATGAGTGGTGGCACTGGGCAAGTGGGCACAGTATACGCTGTGAGCCTGGCACACACGCTGGCAGGCAGGCAACTGCAATTAGATTACACTAGCAGACTGATGTTTCAGAGTCAAAAAAGTTTTTTTTTTTTAAATTTACACTACTGTTACAACAGATATGAGTTGTGGCACTGGGCAAGTGGGCCTGGCACACACGCTGGCAGGCAGGCAACTGCAATTAGATTACAATAGCAGACTGATGTTTCACAGTCAAAAAAGTTTTTTTTTTTAAATTTACACTACTGTTACAACAGATATGAGTGGTGGCACTGGGCAAGTGGGCCTGGCACACACGCTGGCAGGCAGGCAACTGCAATTAGATTACACAAGCAGACTGATGTTTCACAGTCAAAAATTTTTTTTTTTAAATTTACACTACTCTTACAACAGATATGAGTGGTGGCACTGGGCAAGTGGGCCTGGCACACACACTGGCAGGCAGGCAACTGCAATTAGATTACACTAGCAGACTGATGTTTCACAGTCAAAAAGTTTTTTTTTTTAAATTTACACTACTGATACACTAGATATGAGTGGTGGCACTGGGCAAGTGGGCACAGTATACACTGTGAGCCTGGCACACACGCTGGCAGGCAGGCAACTGCAATTAGATTACACTAGCAGACTGATGTTTCACAGTCAAAAAAGTTTTTTTTTTTAAATTTACACTACTGTTACACCAGATATGAGTGGTGGCACTGGGCAAGTGGGCCTGGCACACACGCTGGCAGGCAGGCAACTGCAATTAGATTACACAGGCAGACTGATGTTTCACAGTCAAAAAAGTTTTTTTTTTTAAATTTACCCTACTGTTACACCAGATATGAGTGGTGGCACTGGGCAAGTGGGCACAGTATATGCTGTGAGCCTGACACACACGCTGGCAGACAGGCAACTGCAAATAGATTACACTAGCAGACTGATGTTTCACAGTCAAAAAAGTTTATTTTTTTTAAATTTACCCTACTGTTACACCAGATATGAGTGGTGGCACTGGGCAAGTGGGCACAGTATACGCTGTGAGCCTGACACACATGCTGGCAGACAGGCAACTGCAATTAGATTACACTAGCAGACTGATGTTTCACAGTCAAAAAAGTTTTTTTTTTTAAATTTACACTACTGTTACAACAGATATGAGTTGTGGCACTGGGCAAGTGGGCCTGGCACACACGCTGGCAGGCAGGCAACTGCAATTAGATTACAATAGCAGACTGATGTTTCACAGTCAAAAAAGTTTTTTTTTTTAAATTTACACTACTGTTACAACAGATATGAGTGGTGGCACTGGGCAAGTGGGCCTGGCACACACACTGGCAGGCAGGCAACTGCAATTAGATTACACTAGCAGACTGATGTTTCACAGTCAAAAAAGTTTTTTTTTTAAAATTTACACTACTGTTACACCAGATATGAGTGGTGGCACTGGGCAAGTGGGCCTGGCACACAAGCTGGCAGGCAGGCAACTGCAATTAGATTACACAAGCAGACTGATGTTTCATAGTCAAAATTTTTTTTTTTTTTAAATTTACACTACTGTTACACCAGATATGAGTGGTGGCACTGGGCAAGTGGGCCTGGCACACACGCTGGCAGGCAGGCAACTGCAATTAGATTACACAAGCAGACTGATGTTTCACAGTCAAAAAATTTTTTTTTTAAATTTACACTACTGTTACAACAGATATGAGTGGTGGCACTGGGCAAGTGGGCCTGGCACACACACTGGGGGGCAGGCAACTGCAATTAGATTACACTAGCAGACTGATGTTTCACAGTCAAAAAAGGTTTTTTATTAAATTTACACTACTGTTACACCAGATATGAGTGGTGGCACTGGGCAAGTGGGCACAGTATACACTGTGAGTCTGGCACACACGCTGGCAGGCAGGCAACTGCAATTAGATTACACTAGCAGACTGATGTTTCACAGTCAAAAAAGTTTTTTTTTTTTAAATTTACACTACTGTTACACCAGATATGAGTGGTGGCACTGGGCAAGTGGGCCTGGCACACACGCTGGCAGGCAGGCAACTGCAATTAGATTACACAAGCAGACTGATGTTTCACAGTCAAAAAAGTTTTTTTTTTTAAATTTACCCTACTGTTACACCAGATATGAGTGGTGGCACTGGGCAAGTGGGCACAGTATATTCTGTGAGCCTGACACACATGCTGGCAGACAGGCAACTGCAATTAGATTACACTAGCAGACTGATGTTTCACAGTCAAAAAAGTTAATTTTTTTTAAATTTACACTACTGTTACACCAGATATGAGTGGTGGCACTGGGCAAGTGGGCACAGTATACGCTGTGAGCCTGGCACACACGCTGGCAGGCAGGCAACTGAAATTAGATTACACTAGCAGACTGATGTTTCAGAGTCAAAAAAGTTTTTTTTTTTTAAATTTACACTACTGTTACAACAGATATGAGTTGTGGCACTGGGCAAGTGGGCCTGGCACACACGCTGGCAGGCAGGCAACTGCAATTAGATTACAATAGCAGACTGATGTTTCACAGTCAAAAAAGTTTTTTTTTTTAAATTTACACTACTGTTACAACAGATATGAGTGGTGGCACTGGGCAAGTGGGCCTGGCACACACGCTGGCAGGCAGGCAACTGCAATTAGATTACACAAGCAGACTGATGTTTCACAGTCAAAATTTTTTTTTTTTAAATTTACACTACTCTTACAACAGATATGAGTGGTGGCAATGGGCAAGTGGGCCTGGCACACACACTGGCAGGCAGGCAACTGCAATTAGATTACACTAGCAGACTGATGTTTCACAGTCAAAAAGTTTTTTTTTTAAATTTACACTACTGATACACTAGATATGAGTGGTGGCACTGGGCAAGTGGGCACAGTATACGCTGTGAGCCTGGCACAGACACTGGCAGGCAGGCAACTGCAATTAGATTACACTAGCAGACTGATGTTTCACAGTCAAAAAAGTTTTTTTTTTTAAATTTACACTACTGTTACACCAGATATGAGTGGTGGCACTGGGCAAGTGGGCCTGGCACACACGCTGGCAGGCAGGCAACTGCAATTAGATTACACAAGCAGACTGATGTTTCACAGTCAAAAAAGTTTTTTTTTGAAAATTTACCCTACTGTTACACCAGATATGAGTGGTGGCACTGGGCAAGTGGGCACAGTATATGCTGTGAGCCTGACACACATGCTGGCAGACAGGCAACTGCAATTAGATTACACTAGCAGACTGATGTTTCACAGTCAAAAAAGTTTATTTTTTTTAAATTTACACTACTGTTACACCAGATATGAGTGGTGGCACTGGGCAAGTGGGCACAGTATACGCTGTGAGCCTGGCACACACGCTGGCAGGCAGGCAACTGCAATTAGATTACACTAGCAGACTGATGTTTCAGAGTCAAAAAAGTTTTTTTTTTTTAAATTTACACTACTGTTACAACAGATATGAGTTGTGGCACTGGGCAAGTGGGCCTGGCACACACGCTGGCAGGCAGGCAACTGCAATTAGATTACAATAGCAGACTGATGTTTCACAGTCAAAAAAGTTTTTTTTTTTTAAATTTACACTACTGTTACAACAGATATGAGTGGTGGCACTGGGCAAGTGGGCCTGGCACACACGCTGGCAGGCAGGCAACTGCAATTAGATTACACAAGCAGACTGATGTTTCACAGTCAAAAAATTTTTTTTTTAAATTTACACTACTCTTACAACAGATATGAGTGGTGGCACTGGGCAAGTGGGCCTGGCACACACACTGGCAGGCAGGCAACTGCAATTAGATTACACTAGCAGACTGATGTTTCACAGTCAAAAAGTTTTTTTTTTAAATTTACACTACTGATACACTAGATATGAGTGGTGGCACTGGGCAAGTGGGCACAGTATACGCTGTGAGCCTGGCACAGACGCTGGCAGGCAGGCAACTGCAATTAGATTACACTAGCAGACTGATGTTTCACAGTCAAAAAAGTTTTTTTTTTTAAATTTACACTACTGTTACACCAGATATGAGTGGTGGCACTGGGCAAGTGGGCACAGTATATGCTGTGAGCCTGACACACACGCTGGCAGACAGGCAACTGCAAATAGATTACACTAGCAGACTGATGTTTCACAGTCAAAAAAGTTTATTTTTTTTAAATTTACCCTACTGTTACACCAGATATGAGTGGTGGCACTGGGCAAGTGGGCACAGTATACGCTGTGAGCCTGACACACATGCTGGCAGACAGGCAACTGCAATTAGATTACACTAGCAGACTGATGTTTCACAGTCAAAAAAGTTTTTTTTTTTAAATTTACACTACTGTTACAACAGATATGAGTTGTGGGACTGGGCAAGTGGGCCTGGCACACACGCTGGCAGGCAGGCAACTGCAATTAGATTACAATAGCAGACTGATGTTTCACAGTCAAAAAAGTTTTTTTTTTTAAATTTACACTACTGTTACAACAGATATGAGTGGTGGCACTGGGCAAGTGGGCCTGGCACACACACTGGCAGGCAGGCAACTGCAATTAGATTACACTAGCAGACTGATGTTTCACAGTCAAAAAAGTTTTTTTTTTTAAATTTACACTACTGTTACACCAGATATGAGTGGTGGCACTGGGCAAGTGGGCCTGGCACACAAGCTGGCAGGCAGGCAACTGCAATTAGATTACACAAGCAGACTGATGTTTCATAGTCAAAAAAGTTTTTTTTTTAAATTTACACTACTGTTACACCAGATATGAGTGGTGGCACTGGGCAAGTGGGCCTGGCACACACGCTGGCAGGCAGGCAACTGCAATTAGATTACACTAGCAGACTGATGTTTCACAGTCAAAAAAGTTTTTTTTTTTAAATTTACACTACTGTTACACCAGATATGAGTGGTGGCACTGGGCAAGTGGGCCTGGCACACACGCTGGCAGGCAGGCAACTGCAATTAGATTACACAGGCAGACTGATGTTTCACAGTCAAAAAAGTTTTTTTTTTTAAATTTACCCTACTGTTACACCAGATATGAGTGGTGGCACTGGGCAAGTGGGCACAGTATATGCTGTGAGCCTGACACACACGCTGGCAGACAGGCAACTGCAAATAGATTACACTAGCAGACTGATGTTTCACAGTCAAAAAAGTTTATTTTTTTTAAATTTACCCTACTGTTACACCAGATATGAGTGGTGGCACTGGGCAAGTGGGCACAGTATACGCTGTGAGCCTGACACACATGCTGGCAGACAGGCAACTGCAATTAGATTACACTAGCAGACTGATGTTTCACAGTCAAAAAAGTTTTTTTTTTTAAATTTACACTACTGTTACAACAGATATGAGTTGTGGCACTGGGCAAGTGGGCCTGGCACACACGCTGGCAGGCAGGCAACTGCAATTAGATTACACTAGCAGACTGATGTTTCACAGTCAAAAAAGTTTTTTTTTTAAAATTTACACTACTGTTACACCAGATATGAGTGGTGGCACTGGGCAAGTGGGCCTGGCACACAAGCTGGCAGGCAGGCAACTGCAATTAGATTACACAAGCAGACTGATGTTTCATAGTCAAAAAAGTTTTTTTTTTAAATTTACACTACTGTTACACCAGATATGAGTGGTGGCACTGGGCAAGTGGGCCTGGCACACACGCTGGCAGGCAGGCAACTGCAATTAGATTACACAAGCAGACTGATGTTTCACAGTCAAAATTTTTTTTTTTTAAATTTACACTACTGTTACAACAGATATGAGTGGTGGCACTGGGCAAGTGGGCCTGGCACACACACTGGCGGGCAGGCAACTGCAATTAGATTACACTAGCAGACTGATGTTTCACAGTCAAAAAAGGTTTTTTATTAAATTTACACTACTGTTACACCAGATATGAGTGGTGGCACTGGGCAAGTGGGCACAGTATACGCTGTGAGTCTGGCACACACGCTGGCAGGCAGGCAACTGCAATTAGATTACACTAGCCGACTGATGTTTCACAGTCAAAAAAGTTTTTTTTTTTAAATTTACACTACTGTTACACCAGATATGAGTGGTGGCACTGGGCAAGTGGGCCTGGCACACACGCTGGCAGGCAGGCAACTGCAATTAGATTACACAAGCAGACTGATGTTTCACAGTCAAAAAAGTTTTTTTTTTTAAATTTACCCTACTGTTACACCAGATATGAGTGGTGGCACTGGGCAAGTGGGCACAGTATATTCTGTGAGCCTGACACACATGCTGGCAGACAGGCAACTGCAATTAGATTACACTAGCAGACTGATGTTTCACAGTCAAAAAAGTTAATTTTTTTTAAATTTACACTACTGTTACACCAGATATGAGTGGTGGCACTGGGCAAGTGGGCACAGTATACGCTGTGAGCCTGGCACACACGCTGGCAGGCAGGCAACTGCAATTAGATTACACTAGCAGACTGATGTTTCAGAGTCAAAAAAGTTTTTTTTTTTTAAATTTACACTACTGTTACAACAGATATGAGTTGTGGCACTGGGCAAGTGGGCCTGGCACACACGCTGGCAGGCAGGCAACTGCAATTAGATTACAATAGCAGAATGATGTTTCACAGTCAAAAAAGTTTTTTTTTTTAAATTTACACTACTGTTACAACAGATATGAGTGGTGGCACTGGGCAAGTGGGCCTGGCACACACGCTGGCAGGCAGGCAACTGCAATTAGATTACACAAGCAGACTGATGTTTCACAGTCAAAATTTTTTTTTTTTAAATTTACACTACTCTTACAACAGATATGAGTGGTGGCACTGGGCAAGTGGGCCTGGCACACACACTGGCAGGCAGGCAACTGCAATTAGATTACACTAGCAGACTGATGTTTCACAGTCAAAAAGTTTTTTTTTTAAATTTACACTACTGATACACTAGATATGAGTGGTGGCACTGGGCAAGTGGGCACAGTATATGCTGTGAGCCTGGCACAGACACTGGCAGGCAGGCAACTGCAATTAGATTACACTAGCAGACTGATGTTTCACAGTCAAAAAAGTTTTTTTTTTTAAATTTACACTACTGTTACACCAGATATGAGTGGTGGCACTGGGCAAGTGGGCCTGGCACACACGCTGGCAGGCAGGCAACTGCAATTAGATTACACAAGCAGACTGATGTTTCACAGTCAAAAAAGTTTTTTTTTTTAAATTTACCCTACTGTTACACCAGATATGAGTGGTGGCACTGGGCAAGTGGGCACAGTATATGCTGTGAGCCTGACACACATGCTGGCAGACAGGCAACTGCAATTAGATTACACTAGCAGACTGATGTTTCACAGTCAAAAAAGTTTATTTTTTTTAAATTTACACTACTGTTACACCAGATATGAGTGGTGGCACTGGGCAAGTGGGCACAGTATACACTGTGAGCCTGGCACACACGCTGGCAGGCAGGCAACTGCAATTAGATTACACTAGCAGACTGATGTTTCAGAGTCAAAAAAGTTTTTTTTTTTTAAATTTACACTACTGTTACAACAGATATGAGTTGTGGCACTGGGCAAGTGGGCCTGGCACACACGCTGGCAGGCAGGCAACTGCACTTAGATTACAATAGCAGACTGATGTTTCACAGTCAAAAAAGTTTTTTTTTTTAAATTTACACTACTGTTACAACAGATATGAGTGGTGGCACTGGGCAAGTGGGCCTGGCACACACGCTGGCAGGCAGGCAACTGCAATTAGATTACACAAGCAGACTGATGTTTCACAGTCAAAAATTTTTTTTTTTAAATTTACACTACTCTTACAACAGATATGAGTGGTGGCACTGGGCAAGTGGGCCTGGCACACACGCTGGCAGGCAGGCAACTGCAATTAGATTACACAAGCAGACTGATGTTTCACAGTCAAAAATTTTTTTTTTTAAATTTACACTACTCTTACAACAGATATGAGTGGTGGCAATGGGCAAGTGGGCCTGGCACACACACTGGCAGGCAGGCAACTGCAATTAGATTACACTAGCAGACTGATGTTTCACAGTCAAAAAGTTTTTTTTTTAAATTTACACTACTGATACACTAGATATGAGTGGTGGCACTGGGCAAGTGGGCACAGTATACGCTGTGAGCCTGGCACAGACACTGGCAGGCAGGCAACTGCAATTAGATTACACTAGCAGACTGATGTTTCACAGTCAAAAAAGTTTTTTTTTTTAAATTTACACTACTGTTACACCAGATATGAGTGGTGGCACTGGGCAAGTGGGCCTGGCACACACGCTGGCAGGCAGGCAACTGCAATTAGATTACACAAGCAGACTGATGTTTCACAGTCAAAAAAGTTTTTTTTTGAAAATTTACCCTACTGTTACACCAGATATGAGTGGTGGCACTGGGCAAGTGGGCACAGTATATGCTGTGAGCCTGACACACATGCTGGCAGACAGGCAACTGCAATTAGATTACACTAGCAGACTGATGTTTCACAGTCAAAAAAGTTTATTTTTTTTAAATTTACACTACTGTTACACCAGATATGAGTGGTGGCACTGGGCAAGTGGGCACAGTATACGCTGTGAGCCTGGCACACACGCTGGCAGGCAGGCAACTGCAATTAGATTACACTAGCAGACTGATGTTTCAGAGTCAAAAAAGTTTTTTTTTTTTAAATTTACACTACTGTTACAACAGATATGAGTTGTGGCACTGGGCAAGTGGGCCTGGCACACACGCTGGCAGGCAGGCAACTGCAATTAGATTACAATAGCAGACTGATGTTTCACAGTCAAAAAAGTTTTTTTTTTTTAAATTTACACTACTGTTACAACAGATATGAGTGGTGGCACTGGGCAAGTGGGCCTGGCACACACGCTGGCAGGCAGGCAACTGCAATTAGATTACACAAGCAGACTGATGTTTCACAGTCAAAAAATTTTTTTTTTAAATTTACACTACTCTTACAACAGATATGAGTGGTGGCACTGGGCAAGTGGGCCTGGCACACACACTGGCAGGCAGGCAACTGCAATTAGATTACACTAGCAGACTGATGTTTCACAGTCAAAAAGTTTTTTTTTTAAATTTACACTACTGATACACTAGATATGAGTGGTGGCACTGGGCAAGTGGGCACAGTATACGCTGTGAGCCTGGCACAGACGCTGGCAGGCAGGCAACTGCAATTAGATTACACTAGCAGACTGATGTTTCACAGTCAAAAAAGTTTTTTTTTTTAAATTTACACTACTGTTACACCAGATATGAGTGGTGGCACTGGGCAAGTGGGCACAGTATATGCTGTGAGCCTGACACACACGCTGGCAGACAGGCAACTGCAAATAGATTACACTAGCAGACTGATGTTTCACAGTCAAAAAAGTTTATTTTTTTTAAATTTACCCTACTGTTACACCAGATATGAGTGGTGGCACTGGGCAAGTGGGCACAGTATACGCTGTGAGCCTGACACACATGCTGGCAGACAGGCAACTGCAATTAGATTACACTAGCAGACTGATGTTTCACAGTCAAAAAAGTTTTTTTTTTTAAATTTACACTACTGTTACAACAGATATGAGTTGTGGCACTGGGCAAGTGGGCCTGGCACACACGCTGGCAGGCAGGCAACTGCAATTAGATTACAATAGCAGACTGATGTTTCACAGTCAAAAAAGTTTTTTTTTTTAAATTTACACTACTGTTACAACAGATATGAGTGGTGGCACTGGGCAAGTGGGCCTGGCACACACACTGGCAGGCAGGCAACTGCAATTAGATTACACTAGCAGACTGATGTTTCACAGTCAAAAAAGTTTTTTTTTTTAAATTTACACTACTGTTACACCAGATATGAGTGGTGGCACTGGGCAAGTGGGCCTGGCACACAAGCTGGCAGGCAGGCAACTGCAATTAGATTACACAAGCAGACTGATGTTTCATAGTCAAAAAAGTTTTTTTTTTAAATTTACACTACTGTTACACCAGATATGAGTGGTGGCACTGGGCAAGTGGGCCTGGCACACACGCTGGCAGGCAGGCAACTGCAATTAGATTACACTAGCAGACTGATGTTTCACAGTCAAAAAATTTTTTTTTTTTAAATTTACACTACTGTTACACCAGATATGAGTGGTGGCACTGGGCAAGTGGGCCTGGCACACACGCTGGCAGGCTGGCAACTGCAATTAGATTACACAGGCAGACTGATGTTTCACAGTCAAAAAAGTTTTTTTTTTTAAATTTACCCTACTGTTACACCAGATATGAGTGGTGGCACTGGGCAAGTGGGCACAGTATATGCTGTGAGCCTGACACACACGCTGGCAGACAGGCAACTGCAAATAGATTACACTAGCAGACTGATGTTTCACAGTCAAAAAAGTTTATTTTTTTTAAATTTACCCTACTGTTACACCAGATATGAGTGGTGGCACTGGGCAAGTGGGCACAGTATACGCTGTGAGCCTGACACACATGCTGGCAGACAGGCAACTGCAATTAGATTACACTAGCAGACTGATGTTTCACAGTCAAAAAAGTTTTTTTTTTTAAATTTACACTACTGTTACAACAGATATGAGTTGTGGCACTGGGCAAGTGGGCCTGGCACACACGCTGGCAGGCAGGCAACTGCAATTAGATTACACTAGCAGACTGATGTTTCACAGTCAAAAAAGTTTTTTTTTTTAAATTTACACTACTGTTACACCAGATATGAGTGGTGGCACTGGGCAAGTGGGCCTGGCACACAAGCTGGCAGGCAGGCAACTGCAATTAGATTACACAAGCAGACTGATGTTTCATAGTCAAAAAAGTTTTTTTTTAAATTTACACTACTGTTACACCAGATATGAGTGGTGGCACTGGGCAAGTGGGCCTGGCACACACGCTGGCAGGCAGGCAACTGCAATTAGATTACACAAGCAGACTGATGTTTCACAGTCAAAATTTTTTTTTTTTAAATTTACACTACTGTTACAACAGATATGAGTGGTGGCACTGGGCAAGTGGGCCTGGCACACACACTGGCGGGCAGGCAACTGCAATTAGATTACACTAGCAGACTGATGTTTCACAGTCAAAAAAGGTTTTTTATTAAATTTACACTACTGTTACACCAGATATGAGTGGTGGCACTGGGCAAGTGGGCACAGTATACGCTGTGAGTCTGGCACACACGCTGGCAGGCAGGCAACTGCAATTAGATTACACTAGCAGACTGATGTTTCACAGTCAAAAAAGTTTTTTTTTTTAAATTTACACTACTGTTACACCAGATATGAGTGGTGGCACTGGGCAAGTGGGCCTGGCACACACGCTGGCAGGCAGGCAACTGCAATTAGATTACACAAGCAGACTGATGTTTCACAGTCAAAAAAGTTTTTTTTTTTAAATTTACCCTACTGTTACACCAGATATGAGTGGTGGCACTGGGCAAGTGGGCACAGTATATTCTGTGAGCCTGACACACATGCTGGCAGACAGGCAACTGCAATTAGATTACACTAGCAGACTGATGTTTCACAGTCAAAAAAGTTAATTTTTTTTAAATTTACACTACTGTTACACCAGATATGAGTGGTGGCACTGGGCAAGTGGGCACAGTATACGCTGTGAGCCTGGCACACACGCTGGCAGGCAGGCAACTGCAATTAGATTACACTAGCAGACTGATGTTTCAGAGTCAAAAAAGTTTTTTTTTATAAAATTTACACTAATGTTACAACAGATATGAGTTGTGGCACTGGGCAAGTGGGCCTGGCACACACGCTGGCAGGCAGGCAACTGCAATTAGATTACAATAGCAGACTGATGTTTCACAGTCAAAAAAGTTTTTTTTTTTAAATTTACACTACTGTTACAACAGATATGAGTGGTGGCACTGGGCAAGTGGGCCTGGCACACACGCTGGCAGGCAGGCAACTGCAATTAGATTACACAAGCAGACTGATGTTTCACAGTCAAAATTTTTTTTTTTTAAATTTACACTACTCTTACAACAGATATGAGTGGTGGCACTGGGCAAGTGGGCCTGGCACACACACTGGCAGGCAGGCAACTGCAATTAGATTACACTAGCAGACTGATGTTTCACAGTCAAAAAGTTTTTTTTTTAAATTTACACTACTGATACACTAGATATGAGTGGTGGCACTGGGCAAGTGGGCACAGTATATGCTGTGAGCCTGGCACAGACACTGGCAGGCAGGCAACTGCAATTAGATTACACTAGCAGACTGATGTTTCACAGTCAAAAAAGTTTTTTTTTTTAAATTTACACTACTGTTACACCAGATATGAGTGGTGGCACTGGGCAAGTGGGCCTGGCACACACGCTGGCAGGCAGGCAACTGCAATTAGATTACACAAGCAGACTGATTTTTCACAGTCAAAAAAGTTTTTTTTTTTAAATTTACCCTACTGTTACACCAGATATGAGTGGTGGCACTGGGCAAGTGGGCACAGTATATGCTGTGAGCCTGACACACATGCTGGCAGACAGGCAACTGCAATTAGATTACACTAGCAGACTGATGTTTCACAGTCAAAAAAGTTTATTTTTTTTAAATTTACACTACTGTTACACCAGATATGAGTGGTGGCACTGGGCAAGTGGGCACAGTATACACTGTGAGCCTGGCACACACGCTGGCAGGCAGGCAACTGCAATTAGATTACACTAGCAGACTGATGTTTCAGAGTCAAAAAAGTTTTTTTTTTTTAAATTTACACTACTGTTACAACAGATATGAGTTGTGGCACTGGGCAAGTGGGCCTGGCACACACGCTGGCAGGCAGGCAACTGCACTTAGATTACAATAGCAGACTGATGTTTCACAGTCAAAAAAGTTTTTTTTTTTAAATTTACACTACTGTTACAACAGATATCAGTGGTGGCACTGGGCAAGTGGGCCTGGCACACACGCTGGCAGGCAGGCAACTGCAATTAGATTACACAAGCAGACTGATGTTTCACAGTCAAAAATTTTTTTTTTTAAATTTACACTACTCTTACAACAGATATGAGTGGTGGCACTGGGCAAGTGGGCCTGACACACACGCTGGCAGACAGGCAACTGCAATTAGATTACACTAGCAGACTGATGTTTCACAGTCAAAAAAGTTTTTTTTTTTTAAATTTACACTACTGTTACACCAGATATGAGTGGTGGCACTGGGCAAGTGGGCACAGTATACACTGTGAGCCTGGCACACATGCTGGCAGGCAGGCAACTGCAATTAGATTACACTAGCAGACTGATGTTTCACAGTCAAAAAAGTTTTTTTTTTTTAAATTTACACTACTGTTACAACAGATATGAGTGGTGGCACTGGGCAAGTGGGCCTGGCACACACGCTGGCAGGCAGGCAACTGCAATTAGATTACACAAGCAGACTGATGTTTCACAGTCAAAAATTTTTTTTTTTAAATTTACACTACTCTTACAACAGATATGAGTGGTGGCACTGGGCAAGTGGGCCTGGCACACACACTGGCAGGCAGGCAACTGCAATTAGATTACACTAGCAGACTGATGTTTCACAGTCAAAAAGTTTTTTTTTTTAAATTTACACTACTGATACACTAGATATGAGTGGTGGCACTGGGCAAGTGGGCACAGTATACGCTGTGAGCCTGGCACAGACGCTGGCAGGCAGGCAACTGCAATTAGATTACACTAGCAGACTGATGTTTCACAGTCAAAAAAGTTTTTTTTTTTAAATTTACACTACTGTTACACTAGATATGAGTGGTGGCACTGGGCAAGTGGGCCTGGCACACACGCTGGCAGGCAGGCAACTGCAATTAGATTACACAGGCAGACTGACGTTTCACAGTCAAAAAAGTTTTTTTTTTAAAATTTACCCTACTGTTACACCGGATATGAGTGGTGGCACTGGGCAAGTGGGCACAGTATATGCTGTGAGCCTGACACACACGCTGGCAGACAGGCAACTGCAAATAGATTACACTAGCAGACTGATGTTTCACAGTCAAAAAAGTTTATTTTTTTTAAATTTACACTACTGTTACACCAGATATGAGTGGTGGCACTGGGCAAGTGGGCACAGTATACGCTGTGAGCCTGGCACACACGCTGGCAGGCAGGCAACTGCAATTAGATTACAATAGCAGACTGATGTTTCACAGTCAAAAAAGTTTTTTTTTTTTAAATTTACACTACTGTTACAACAGATATGAGTTGTGGCACTGGGCAAGTGGGCCTGGCACACACGCTGGCAGGCAGGCAACTGCAATTAGATTACAATAGCAGACTGATGTTTCACAGTCAAAAAAGTTTTTTTTTTTAAATTTACACTACTGTTACAACAGATATGAGTGGTGGCACTGGGCAAGTGGGCCTGGCACACACACTGGCAGGCAGGCAACTGCAATTAGATTACACTAGCAGACTGATGTTTCAGTCACAAAAGTTTTTTTTTTTAAATTTACACTACTGTTACACCAGATATGAGTGGTGGCACTGGGCAAGTGGGCCTGGCACACACGCTGGCAGGCAGGCAACTGCAATTAGATTACACAAGCAGACTGATGTTTCATAGTCAAAAAAGTTTTTTTTTTAAATTTACACTACTGTTACACCAGATATGAGTGGTGGCACTGGGCAAGTGGGCCTGGCACACACGCTGGCAGGCAGGCAACTGCAATTAGATTACACAAGCAGACTGATGTTTCACAGTCAAAAAATTTTTTTTTTAAATTTACACTACTGTTACAACAGATATGAGTGGTGGCACTGGGCAAGTGGGCCTGGCACACACACTGGCAGGCAGGCAACTGCAATTAGATTACACTAGCAGACTGATGTTTCACAGTCAAAAAAGGTTTTTTATTAAATTTACACTACTGTTACACCAGATATGAGTGGTGGCACTGGGCAAGTGGGCACAGTATACGCTGTGAGTCTGGCACACACGCTGGCAGGCAGGCAACTGCAATTAGATTACACTAGCAGACTGATGTTTCACAGTCAAAAAAGTTTTTTTTTTTAAATTTACACTACTGTTACACCAGATATGAGTGGTGGCACTGGGCAAGTGGGCCTGGCACACACGCTGGCAGGCAGGCAACTGCAATTAGATTACACAAGCAGACTGATGTTTCACAGTCAAAAAAGTTTTTTTTTTTAAATTTACCCTACTGTTACACCAGATATGAGTGGTGGCACTGGGCAAGTGGGCACAGTATATTCTGTGAGCCTGACACACATGCTGGCAGACAGGCAACTGCAATTAGATTACACTAGCAGACTGATGTTTCACAGTCAAAAAAGTTAATTTTTTTTAAATTTACACTACTGTTACACCAGATATGAGTGGTGGCACTGGGCAAGTGGGCACAGTATACGCTGTGAGCCTGGCACACACGCTGGCAGGCAGGCAACTGCAATTAGATTACACTAGCAGACTGATGTTTCAGAGTCAAAAAAGTTTTTTTTTTTTAAATTTACACTACTGTTACAACAGATATGAGTTGTGGCACTGGGCAAGTGGGCCTGGCACACACGCTGGCAGGCAGGCAACTGCAATTAGATTACAATAGCAGACTGATGTTTCACAGTCAAAAAAGTTTTTTTTTAAAAATTTACACTACTGTTACAACAGATATGAGTGGTGGCACTGGGCAAGTGGGCCTGGCACACACGCTGGCAGGCAGGCAACTGCAATTAGATTACACAAGCAGACTGATGTTTCACAGTCAAAATTTTTTTTTTTTAAATTTACACTACTCTTACAACAGATATGAGTGGTGGCAATGGGCAAGTGGGCCTGGCACACACACTGGCAGGCAGGCAACTGCAATTAGATTACACTAGCAGACTGATGTTTCACAGTCAAAAAGTTTTTTTTTTAAATTTACACTACTGATACACTAGATATGAGTGGTGGCACTGGGCAAGTGGGCACAGTATACGCTGTGAGCCTGGCACAGACGCTGGCAGGCAGGCAACTGCAATTAGATTACACTAGCAGACTGATGTTTCACAGTCAAAAAAGTTTTTTTTTTTAAATTTACACTACTGTTACACCAGATATGAGTGGTGGCACTGGGCAAGTGGGCCTGGCACACACGCTGGCAGGCAGGCAACTGCAATTAGATTACACAAGCAGACTGATGTTTCACAGTCAAAAAAGTTTTTTTTTTAAAATTTACCCTACTGTTACACCAGATATGAGTGGTGGCACTGGGCAAGTGGGCACAGTATATGCTGTGAGCCTGACACACATGCTGGCAGACAGGCAACTGCAATTAGATTACACTAGCAGACTGATGTTTCACAGTCAAAAAAGTTTATTTTTTTTAAATTTACACTACTGTTACACCAGATATGAGTGGTGGCACTGGGCAAGTGGGCACAGTATACACTGTGAGCCTGGCACACACGCTGGCAGGCAGGCAACTGCAATTAGATTACACTAGCAGACTGATGTTTCAGAGTCAAAAAAGTTTTTTTTTTTTAAATTTACACTACTGTTACAACAGATATGAGTTGTGGCACTGGGCAAGTGGGCCTGGCACACACGCTGGCAGGCAGGCAACTGCACTTAGATTACAATAGCAGACTGATGTTTCACAGTCAAAAAAGTTTTTTTTTTTAAATTTACACTACTGTTACAACAGATATGAGTGGTGGCACTGGGCAAGTGGGCCTGGCACACACGCTGGCAGGCAGGCAACTGCAATTAGATTACACAAGCAGACTGATGTTTCACAGTCAAAATTTTTTTTTTTTAAATTTACACTACTCTTACAACAGATATGAGTGGTGGCACTGGGCAAGTGGGCCTGACACACACGCTGGCAGACAGGCAACTGCAATTAGATTACACTAGCAGACTGATGTTTCACAGTCAAAAAAGTTTTTTTTTTTTAAATTTACACTACTGTTACACCAGATATGAGTGGTGGCACTGGGCAAGTGGGCACAGTATACGCTGTGAGCCTGGCACACATGCTGGCAGGCAGGCAACTGCAATTAGATTACACTAGCAGACTGATGTTTCACAGTCAAAAAAGTTTTTTTTTTTTAAATTTACACTACTGTTACAACAGATATGAGTGGTGGCACTGGGCAAGTGGGCCTGGCACACACGCTGGCAGGCAGGCAACTGCAATTAGATTACACAAGCAGACTGATGTTTCACAGTCAAAAATTTTTTTTTTTAAATTTACACTACTCTTACAACAGATATGAGTGGTGGCACTGGGCAAGTGGGCCTGGCACACACACTGGCAGGCAGGCAACTGCAATTAGATTACACTAGCAGACTGATGTTTCACAGTCAAAAAGTTTTTTTTTTTAAATTTACACTACTGATACACTAGATATGAGTGGTGGCACTGGGCAAGTGGGCACAGTATACGCTGTGAGCCTGGCACAGACGCTGGCAGGCAGGCAACTGCAATTAGATTACACTAGCAGACTGATGTTTCACAGTCAAAAAAGTTTTTTTTTTTAAATTTACACTACTGTTACACTAGATATGAGTGGTGGCACTGGGCAAGTGGGCCTGGCACACACGCTGGCAGGCAGGCAACTGCAATTAGATTACACTAGCAGACTGATGTTTCACAGTCAAAAAAGTTTTTTTTTTTAAATTTACACTACTGTTACACTAGATATGAGTGGTGGCACTGGGCAAGTGGGCCTGGCACACACGCTGGCAGGCAGGCAACTGCAATTAGATTACACAGGCAGACTGATGTTTCACAGTCAAAAAAGTTTTTTTTTTTAAATTTACCCTACTGTTACACCGGATATGAGTGGTGGCACTGGGCAAGTGGGCACAGTATATGCTGTGAGCCTGACACACACGCTGGCAGACAGGCAACTGCAAATAGATTACACTAGCAGACTGATGTTTCACAGTCAAAAAAGTTTATTTTTTTTAAATTTACACTACTGTTACACCAGATATGAGTGGTGGCACTGGGCAAGTGGGCACAGTATACGCTGTGAGCCTGGCACACACGCTGGCAGGCAGGCAGGCAACTGCAATTAGATTACAATAGCAGACTGATGTTTCACAGTCAAAAAAGTTTTTTTTTTTTAAATTTACACTACTGTTACAACAGATATGAGTTGTGGCACTGGGCAAGTGGGCCTGGCACACACGCTGGCAGGCAGGCAACTGCAATTAGATTACAATAGCAGACTGATGTTTCACAGTCAAAAAAGTTTTTTTTTTTAAATTTACACTACTGTTACAACAGATATGAGTGGTGGCACTGGGCAAGTGGGCCTGGCACACACACTGGCAGGCAGGCAACTGCAATTAGATTACACTAGCAGACTGATGTTTCAGTCAAAAAAGTTTTTTTTTTTAAATTTACACTACTGTTACACCAGATATGAGTGGTGGCACTGGGCAAGTGGGCCTGGCACACACGCTGGCAGGCAGGCAACTGCAATTAGATTACACAAGCAGACTGATGTTTCATAGTCAAAAAAGTTTTTTTTGTAAATATACACTACTGTTACACCAGATATGAGTGGTGGCACTGGGCAAGTGGGCCTGGCACACACGCTGGCAGGCAGGCAACTGCAATTAGATTACACAAGCAGACTGATGTTTCACAGTCAAAATTTTTTTTTTTTAAATTTACACTACTGTTACAACAGATATGAGTGGTGGCACTGGGCAAGTGGGCCTGGCACACACACTGGCGGGCAGGCAACTGCAATTAGATTACACTAGCAGACTGATGTTTCACAGTCAAAAAAAGGTTTTTTATTAAATTTACACTACTGTTACACCAGATATGAGTGGTGGCACTGGGCAAGTGGGCACAGTATACGCTGTGAGTCTGGCACACACGCTGGCAGGCAGGCAACTGCAATTAGATTACACTAGCAGACTGATGTTTCACAGTCAAAAAAGTTTTTTTTTTTAAATTTACACTACTGTTACACCAGATATGAGTGGTGGCACTGGGCAAGTGGGCCTGGCACACACGCTGGCAGGCAGGCAGGCAACTGCAATTAGATTACACAAGCAGACTGATGTTTCACAGTCAAAAAAGTTTTTTTTTTTAAATTTACCCTACTGTTACACCAGATATGAGTGGTGGCACTGGGCAAGTGGGCACAGTATATTCTGTGAGCCTGACACACATGCTGGCAGACAGGCAACTGCAATTAGATTACACTAGCAGACTGATGTTTCACAGTCAAAAAAGTTAATTTTTTTAAAATTTACACTACTGTTACACCAGATATGAGTGGTGGCACTGGGCAAGTGGGCACAGTATACGCTGTGAGCCTGGCACACACGCTGGCAGGCAGGCAACTGCAATTAGATTACACTAGCAGACTGATGTTTCAGAGTCAAAAAAGTTTTTTTTTTTTAAATTTACACTACTGTTACAACAGATATGAGTTGTGGCACTGGGCAAGTGGGCCTGGCACACACGCTGGCAGGCAGGCAACTGCAATTAGATTACAATAGCAGACTGATGTTTCACAGTCAAAAAAGTTTTTTTTTTAAAATTTACACTACTGTTACAACAGATATGAGTGGTGGCACTGGGCAAGTGGGCCTGGCACACACGCTGGCAGGCAGGCAACTGCAATTAGATTACACAAGCAGACTGATGTTTCACAGTCAAAAATTTTTTTTTTTAAATTTACACTACTCTTACAACAGATATGAGTGGTGGCAATGGGCAAGTGGGCCTGGCACACACACTGGCAGGCAGGCAACTGCAATTAGATTACACTAGCAGACTGATGTTTCACAGTCAAAAAGTTTTTTTTTTTAAATTTACACTACTGATACACTA
The DNA here is from genome assembly GCF_027579735.1 of Bombina bombina. Taxonomy (NCBI): domain Eukaryota; kingdom Metazoa; phylum Chordata; class Amphibia; order Anura; family Bombinatoridae; genus Bombina; species Bombina bombina. The sequence continues at coordinate 640,816,085 of NC_069502.1, forward strand.
GATATGAGTGGTGGCACTGGGCAAGTGGGCACAGTATACGCTGTGAGCCTGGCACAGACGCTGGCAGGCAGGCAACTGCAATTAGATTACACTAGCAGACTGATGTTTCACAGTCAAAAAAGTTTTTTTTTTTAAATTTACACTACTGTTACACCAGATATGAGTGGTGGCACTGGGCAAGTGGGCCTGGCACACACGCTGGCAGGCAGGCAACTGCAATTAGATTACACAAGCAGACTGATGTTTCACAGTCAAAAAAGTTTTTTTTTTTAAATTTACCCTACTGTTACACCAGATATGAGTGGTGGCACTGGGCAAGTGGGCACAGTATATGCTGTGAGCCTGACACACATGCTGGCAGACAGGCAACTGCAATTAGATTACACTAGCAGACTGATGTTTCACAGTCAAAAAAGTTTATTTTTTTTAAATTTACACTACTGTTACACCAGATATGAGTGGTGGCACTGGGCAAGTGGGCACAGTATACGCTGTGAGCCTGGCACACACGCTGGCAGGCAACTGCAATTAGATTACACTAGCAGACTGATGTTTCAGATTCAAAAAAGTTTTTTTTTTTTAAATTTACACTACTGTTACAACAGATATGAGTTGTGGCACTGGGCAAGTGGGCCTGGCACACACGCTGGCAGGCAGGCAACTGCACTTAGATTACAATAGCAGACTGATGTTTCACAGTCAAAAAAGTTTTTTTTTTTAAATTTACACTACTGTTACACCAGATATGAGTGGTGGCACTGGGCAAGTGGGCACAGTATACGCTGTGAGCCTGGCACACACGCTGGCAGGCAACTGCAATTAGATTACACTAGCAGACTGATGTTTCAGAGTCAAAAAAGTTTTTTTTTTTTAAATTTACACTACTGTTACAACAGATATGAGTTGTGGCACTGGGCAAGTGGGCCTGGCACACACGCTGGCAGGCAGGCAACTGCACTTAGATTACAATAGCAGACTGATGTTTCACAGTCAAAAAAATTTTTTTTTAAATTTACACTACTCTTACAACAGATATGAGTGGTGGCACTGGGCAAGTGGGCCTGACACACACGCTGGCAGACAGGCAACTGCAATTAGATTACACTAGCAGACTGATGTTTCACAGTCAAAAAAGTTTATTTTTTTAAAATTTACACTACTGTTACACCAGATATGAGTGGTGGCACTGGGCAAGTGGGCACAGTATACGCTGTGAGCCTGGCACACATGCTGGCAGGCAGGCAACTGCAATTAGATTACACTAGCAGACTGATGTTTCACAGTCAAAAAAGTTTTTTTTTTTTAAATTTACACTACTGTTGTAACAGATATGAGTGGTGGCACTGGGCAAGTGGGCCTGGCACACACGCTGGCAGGCAGGCAACTGCAATTAGATTACACAAGCAGACTGATGTTTCACAGTCAAAAAAGTTTTTTTTTTTAAATTTACACTACTGTTACAACAGATATGAGTGGTGGCACTGGGCAAGTGGGCCTGGCACACACGCTGGCAAGCAGGCAACTGCAATTAGATTACACAAGCAGACTGATGTTTCACAGTCAAAAAATTTTTTTTTTTAAATTTACACTACTGTTACAACAGATATGAGTGGTGGCACTGGGCAAGTGGGCCTGGCACACACACTGGCAGGCAACTGCAATTAGATTACACTAGCAGACTGATGTTTCACAGTCAAAAAGTTTTTTTTTAAAATTTACACTACTGTTACACCAGATACGAGTGGTGGCACTGGGCAAGTGGGCACAGTATACGCTGTGAGTCTGGCACACACGCTGGCAGGCAGGCAACTGCAATTAGATTGCACTAGCAGACTGATGTTTCACAGTCAAAAATTTTTTTTTTTAAATTTACACTACTGTTACAACAGATATGAGTGGTGGCACTGGGCAAGTGGGCCTGGCACACACACTGGCAGGCAGGCAACTGCAATTAGATTACACTAGCAGACTGATGTTTCACAGTCAAAAAAGTTTTTTTTTTAAATTTACACTACTGTTACACCAGATATGAGTGGTGGCACTGGGCAAGTGGGCCTGGCACACACGCTGGCAGGCAGGCAACTGCAATTAGATTACACAAGCAGACTGATGTTTCATAGTCAAAAAAGTTTTTTTTTTAAATTTACACTACTGTTACACCAGATATGAGTGGTGGCACTGGGCAAGTGGGCCTGGCACACACGCTGGCAGGCAGGCAACTGCAATTAGATTACACAAGCAGACTGATGTTTCACAGTCAAAATTTTTTTTTTTTAAATTTACACTACTGTTACAACAGATATGAGTGGTGGCACTGGGCAAGTGGGCCTGGCACACACACTGGCAGGCAGGCAACTGCAATTAGATTACACTAGCAGACTGATGTTTCACAGTCAAAAAAGGTTTTTTATTAAATTTACACTACTGTTACACCAGATATGAGTGGTGGCACTGGGCAAGTGGGCACAGTATACGCTGTGAGTCTGGCACACACGCTGGCAGGCAGGCAACTGCAATTAGATTACACTAGCAGACTGATGTTTCACAGTCAAGAAAGTTTTTTTTTTTAAATTTACACTACTGTTACACCAGATATGAGTGGTGGCACTGGGCAAGTGGGCCTGGCACACACGCTGACAGGCAGGCAACTGCAATTAGATTACACAAGCAGACTGAGGTTTCACAGTCAAAAAAGTTTTTTTTTTTTAAATTTACCCTACTGTTACACCAGATATGAGTGGTGGCACTGGGCAAGTGGGCACAGTATATTCTGTGAGCCTGACACACATGCTGGCAGACAGGCAACTGCAATTAGATTACACTAGCAGACTGATGTTTCACAGTCAAAAAAGTTAATTTTTTTTAAATTTACACTACTGTTACACCAGATATGAGTGGTGGCACTGGGCAAGTGGGCACAGTATACGCTGTGAGCCTGGCACACACGCTGGCAGGCAGGCAACTGCAATTAGATTACACTAGCAGACTGATGTTTCAGAGTCAAAAAAGTTTTTTTTTTTTAAATTTACACTACTGTTACAACAGATATGAGTTGTGGCACTGGGCAAGTGGGCCTGGCACACACGCTGGCAGGCAGGCAACTGCAATTAGATTACAATAGCAGACTGATGTTTCACAGTCAAAAAAGTTTTTTTTTTTTAAAATTTACACTACTGTTACAACAGATATGAGTGGTGGCACTGGGCAAGTGGGCCTGGCACACACGCTGGCAGGCAGGCAACTGCAATTAGATTACACAAGCAGACTGATGTTTCACAGTCAAAACATTTTTTTAAAAAATTTACACTACTCTTACAACAGATATGAGTGGTGGCACTGGGCAAGTGGGCCTGGCACACACACTGGCAGGCAGGCAACTGCAATTAGATTACACTAGCAGACTGATGTTTCACAGTCAAAAAGTTTTTTTTTTAAATTTACACTACTGATACACTAGATATGAGTGGTGGCACTGGGCAAGTGGGCACAGTATACGCTGTGAGCCTGGCACATACGCTGGCAGGCAGGCAACTGCAATTAGATTACACTAGCAGACTGATGTTTCACAGTCAAAAAAGTTTTTTTTTTAAAATTTACACTACTGTTACACCAGATATGAGTGGTGGCACTGGGCAAGTGGGCCTGGCACACACGCTGGCAGGCAGGCAACTGCAATTAGATTACACAAGCAGACTGATGTTTCACAGTCAAAAAAGTTTTTTTTTTAAATTTACCCTACTGTTACACCAGATATGAGTGGTGGCACTGGGCAAGTGGGCACAGTATATGCTGTGAGCCTGACACACATGCTGGCAGACAGGCAACTGCAATTAGATTACACTAGCAGACTGATGTTTCACAGTCAAAAAAGTTTATTTTTTTTAAATTTACACTACTGTTACACCAGATATGAGTGGTGGCACTGGGCAAGTGGGCACAGTATACGCTGTGAGCCTGGCACACACGCTGGCAGGCAGGCAACTGCAATTAGATTACACTAGCAGACTGATGTTTCAGAGTCAAAAAAGTTTTTTTTTTTTAAATTTACACTACTGTTACAACAGATATGAGTTGTGGCACTGGGCAAGTGGGCCTTGCACACACGCTAGCAGGCAGGCAACTGCAATTAGATTACAATAGCAGACTGATGTTTCACAGTCAAAAAAGTTTTTTTTTTTAAATTTACACTACTGTTACAACAGATATGAGTGGTGGCACTGGGCAAGTGGGCCTGGCACACACGCTGGCAGGCAGGCAACTGCAATTAGATTACACAAGCAGACTGATGTTTCACAGTCAAAAAATTTTTTTTTAAATTTACACTACTCTTACAACAGATATGAGTGGTGGCACTGGGCAAGTGGGCCTGGCACACACACTGGCAGGCAGGCAACTGCAATTAGATTACACTAGCAGACTGATGTTTCACAGTCAAAAAGTTTTTTTTTTTAAATTTACACTACTGATACACTAGATATGAGTGGTGGCACTGGGCAAGTGGGCACAGTATACGCTGTGAGCCTGGCACAGACGCTGGCAGGCAGGCAACTGCAATTAGATTACACTAGCAGACTGATGTTTCACAGTCAAAAAAGTTTTTTTTTCTAAATTTACACTACTGTTACACCAGATATGAGTGGTGGCACTGGGCAAGTGGGCCTGGCACACACGCTGGCAGGCAGGCAACTGCAATTAGATTACACAAGCAGACTGATGTTTCATAGTCAAAAAAGTTTTTTTTTTAAATTTACACTACTGTTACACCAGATATGAGTGGTGGCACTGGGCAAGTGGGCCTGGCACACACGCTGGCAGGCAGGCAACTGCAATTAGATTACACAAGCAGACTGATGTTTCATAGTCAAAAAAGTTTTTTTTTAAAATGTACCCTACTGTTACACCAGATATGAGTGGTGGCACTGGGCAAGTGGGCACAGTATATGCTGTGAGCCTGACACACATGCTGGCAGACAGGCAACTGCAATTAGATTACACTAGCAGACTGATGTTTCACAGTCAAAAAAGTTTATTTTTTTTAAATTTACACTACTGTTACACCAGATATGAGTGGTGGCACTGGGCAAGTGGGCCTGGCACACACGCTGGCAGGCAGGCAACTGCAATTAGATTACACAAGCAGACTGATGTTTCACAGTCAAAAAAGTTTTTTTTTTAAATTTACCCTACTGTTACACCAGATATGAGTGGTAGCACTGGGCAAGTGGGCACAGTATATGCTGTGAGCCTGACACACATGCTGGCAGACAGGCAACTGCAATTAGATTACACTAGCAGACTGATGTTTCACAGTCAAAAAAGTTTATTTTTTTTAAATTTACACTACTGTTACACCAGATATGAGTGGTGGCACTGGGCAAGTGGGCACAGTATACGCTGTGAGCCTGGCACACACGCTGGCAGGCAGGCAACTGCAATTAAATTACACTAGCAGACTGATGTTTCAGAGTCAAAAAAGTTTTTTTTTTTTAAATTTACACTACTGTTACAACAGATATGAGTTGTGGCACTGGGCAAGTGGGCCTTGCACACACGCTGGCAGGCAGGCAACTGCAATTAGATTACAATAGCAGACTGATGTTTCACAGTCAAAAAAGTTTTTTTTTTTAAATTTACACTACTGTTACAACAGATATGAGTGGTGGCACTGGGCAAGTGGGCCTGGCACACACGCTGGCAGGCAGGCAACTGCAATTAGATTACACAAGCAGACTGATGTTTCACAGTCAAAAAATTTTTTTTTAAATTTACACTACTCTTACAACAGATATGAGTGGTGGCACTGGGCAAGTGGGCCTGGCACACACACTGGCAGGCAGGCAACTGCAATTAGATTACACTAGCAGACTGATGTTTCACAGTCAAAAAGTTTTTTTTTTAAAATTTACACTACTGATACACTAGATATGAGTGGTGGCACTGGGCAAGTGGGCACAGTATACGCTGTGAGCCTGGCACAGACGCTGGCAGGCAGGCAACTGCAATTAGATTACACTAGCAGACTGATGTTTCACAGTCAAAAAAGTTTTTTTTTCTAAATTTACACTACTGTTACACCAGATATGAGTGGTGGCACTGGGCAAGTGGGCCTGGCACACACACTGGCAGGCAGGCAACTGCAATTAGATTACACTAGCAGACTGATGTTTCACAGTCAAAAAGTTTTTTTTTTTAAATTTACACTACTGATACACTAGATATGAGTGGTGGCACTGGGCAAGTGGGCACAGTATACGCTGTGAGCCTGGCACAGACGCTGGCAGGCAGGCAACTGCAATTAGATTACACTAGCAGACTGATGTTTCACAGTCAAAAAAGTTTTTTTTTTTAAATTTACACTACTGTTACACCAGATATGAGTGGTGGCACTGGGCAAGTGGGCCTGGCACACACGCTGGCAGGCAGGCAACTGCAATTAGATTACACAAGCAGACTGATGTTTCACAGTCAAAAAAGTTTTTTTTTTTAAATTTACCCTACTGTTACACCAGATATGAGTGGTGGCACTGGGCAAGTGGGCACAGTATATGCTGTGAGCCTGACACACATGCTGGCAGACAGGCAACTGCAATTAGATTACACTAGCAGACTGATGTTTCACAGTCAAAAAAGTTTATTTTTTTTAAATTTACACTACTGTTACACCAGATATGAGTGGTGGCACTGGGCAAGTGGGCACAGTATACGCTGTGAGCCTGGCACACACGCTGGCAGGCAACTGCAATTAGATTACACTAGCAGACTGATGTTTCAGAGTCAAAAAAGTTTTTTTTTTTTAAATTTACACTACTGTTACAACAGATATGAGTTGTGGCACTGGGCAAGTGGGCCTGGCACACACGCTGGCAGGCAGGCAACTGCACTTAGATTACAATAGCAGACTGATGTTTCACAGTCAAAAAAGTTTTTTTTTTTAAATTTACACTACTGTTACACCAGATATGAGTGGTGGCACTGGGCAAGTGGGCACAGTATACGCTGTGAGCCTGGCACACACGCTGGCAGGCAACTGCAATTAGATTACACTAGCAGACTGATGTTTCAGAGTCAAAAAAGTTTTTTTTTTTTAAATTTACACTACTGTTACAACAGATATGAGTTGTGGCACTGGGCAAGTGGGCCTGGCACACACGCTGGCAGGCAGGCAACTGCACTTAGATTACAATAGCAGACTGATGTTTCACAGTCAAAAAAATTTTTTTTTAAATTTACACTACTCTTACAACAGATATGAGTGGTGGCACTGGGCAAGTGGGCCTGACACACACGCTGGCAGACAGGCAACTGCAATTAGATTACACTAGCAGACTGATGTTTCACAGTCAAAAAAGTTTATTTTTTTAAAATTTACACTACTGTTACACCAGATATGAGTGGTGGCACTGGGCAAGTGGGCACAGTATACGCTGTGAGCCTGGCACACATGCTGGCAGGCAGGCAACTGCAATTAGATTACACTAGCAGACTGATGTTTCACAGTCAAAAAAGTTTTTTTTTTTTAAATTTACACTACTGTTGTAACAGATATGAGTGGTGGCACTGGGCAAGTGGGCCTGGCACACACGCTGGCAGGCAGGCAACTGCAATTAGATTACACAAGCAGACTGATGTTTCACAGTCAAAAAAGTTTTTTTTTTTAAATTTACACTACTGTTACAACAGATATGAGTGGTGGCACTGGGCAAGTGGGCCTGGCACACACGCTGGCAAGCAGGCAACTGCAATTAGATTACACAAGCAGACTGATGTTTCACAGTCAAAAAATTTTTTTTTTTAAATTTACACTACTGTTACAACAGATATGAGTGGTGGCACTGGGCAAGTGGGCCTGGCACACACACTGGCAGGCAACTGCAATTAGATTACACTAGCAGACTGATGTTTCACAGTCAAAAAGTTTTTTTTTAAAATTTACACTACTGTTACACCAGATACGAGTGGTGGCACTGGGCAAGTGGGCACAGTATACGCTGTGAGTCTGGCACACACGCTGGCAGGCAGGCAACTGCAATTAGATTGCACTAGCAGACTGATGTTTCACAGTCAAAAATTTTTTTTTTTAAATTTACACTACTGTTACAACAGATATGAGTGGTGGCACTGGGCAAGTGGGCCTGGCACACACACTGGCAGGCAGGCAACTGCAATTAGATTACACTAGCAGACTGATGTTTCACAGTCAAAAAAGTTTTTTTTTTTAAATTTACACTACTGTTACACCAGATATGAGTGGTGGCACTGGGCAAGTGGGCCTGGCACACACGCTGGCAGGCAGGCAACTGCAATTAGATTACACAAGCAGACTGATGTTTCATAGTCAAAAAAGTTTTTTTTTTAAATTTACACTACTGTTACACCAGATATGAGTGGTGGCACTGGGCAAGTGGGCCTGGCACACACGCTGGCAGGCAGGCAACTGCAATTAGATTACACAAGCAGACTGATGTTTCACAGTCAAAATTTTTTTTTTTTAAATTTACACTACTGTTACAACAGATATGAGTGGTGGCACTGGGCAAGTGGGCCTGGCACACACACTGGCAGGCAGGCAACTGCAATTAGATTACACTAGCAGACTGATGTTTCACAGTCAAAAAAGGTTTTTTATTAAATTTACACTACTGTTACACCAGATATGAGTGGTGGCACTGGGCAAGTGGGCACAGTATACGCTGTGAGTCTGGCACACACGCTGGCAGGCAGGCAACTGCAATTAGATTACACTAGCAGACTGATGTTTCACAGTCAAGAAAGTTTTTTTTTTTAAATTTACACTACTGTTACACCAGATATGAGTGGTGGCACTGGGCAAGTGGGCCTGGCACACACGCTGACAGGCAGGCAACTGCAATTAGATTACACAAGCAGACTGAGGTTTCACAGTCAAAAAAGTTTTTTTTTTTTAAATTTACCCTACTGTTACACCAGATATGAGTGGTGGCACTGGGCAAGTGGGCACAGTATATTCTGTGAGCCTGACACACATGCTGGCAGACAGGCAACTGCAATTAGATTACACTAGCAGACTGATGTTTCACAGTCAAAAAAGTTAATTTTTTTTAAATTTACACTACTGTTACACCAGATATGAGTGGTGGCACTGGGCAAGTGGGCACAGAATACGCTGTGAGCCTGGCACACACGCTGGCAGGCAGGCAACTGCAATTAGATTACACTAGCAGACTGATGTTTCAGAGTCAAAAAAGTTTTTTTTTTTTAAATTTACACTACTGTTACAACAGATATGAGTTGTGGCACTGGGCAAGTGGGCCTGGCACACACGCTGGCAGGCAGGCAACTGCAATTAGATTACACTAGCAGACTGATGTTTCACAGTCAAAAAAGTTTTTTTTTTTTAAAATTTACACTACTGTTACAACAGATATGAGTGGTGGCACTGGGCAAGTGGGCCTGGCACACACGCTGGCAGGCAGGCAACTGCAATTAGTTTACACAAGCAGACTGATGTTTCACAGTCAAAACATTTTTTTAAAAAATTTACACTACTCTTACAACAGATATGAGTGGTGGCACTGGGCAAGTGGGCCTGGCACACACACTGGCAGGCAGGCAACTGCAATTAGATTACACTAGCAGACTGATGTTTCACAGTCAAAAAGTTTTTTTTTAAATTTACACTACTGATACACTAGATATGAGTGGTGGCACTGGGCAAGTGGGCACAGTATACGCTGTGAGCCTGGCACATACGCTGGCAGGCAGGCAACTGCAATTAGATTACACTAGCAGACTGATGTTTCACAGTCAAAAAAGTTTTTTTTTTAAAATTTACACTACTGTTACACCAGATATGAGTGGTGGCACTGGGCAAGTGGGCCTGGCACACACGCTGGCAGGCAGGCAACTGCAATTAGATTACACAAGCAGACTGATGTTTCACAGTCAAAAAAGTTTTTTTTTTAAATTTACCCTACTGTTACACCAGATATGAGTGGTGGCACTGGGCAAGTGGGCACAGTATATGCTGTGAGCCTGACACACATGCTGGCAGACAGGCAACTGCAATTAGATTACACTAGCAGACTGATGTTTCACAGTCAAAAAAGTTTATTTTTTTTAAATTTACACTACTGTTACACCAGATATGAGTGGTGGCACTGGGCAAGTGGGCACAGTATACGCTGTGAGCCTGGCACACACGCTGGCAGGCAGGCAACTGCAATTAGATTACACTAGCAGACTGATGTTTCAGAGTCAAAAAAGTTTTTTTTTTTTAAATTTACACTACTGTTACAACAGATATGAGTTGTGGCACTGGGCAAGTGGGCCTTGCACACACGCTAGCAGGCAGGCAACTGCAATTAGATTACAATAGCAGACTGATGTTTCACAGTCAAAAAAGTTTTTTTTTTTAAATTTACACTACTGTTACAACAGATATGAGTGGTGGCACTGGGCAAGTGGGCCTGGCACACACGCTGGCAGGCAGGCAACTGCAATTAGATTACACAAGCAGACTGATGTTTCACAGTCAAAAATTTTTTTTTAAAATTTACACTACTCTTACAACAGATATGAGTGGTGGCACTGGGCAAGTGGGCCTGGCACACACACTGGCAGGCAGGCAACTGCAATTAGATTACACTAGCAGACTGATGTTTCACAGTCAAAAAGTTTTTTTTTTTAAATTTACACTACTGATACACTAGATATGAGTGGTGGCACTGGGCAAGTGGGCACAGTATACGCTGTGAGCCTGGCACAGACGCTGGCAGGCAGGCAACTGCAATTAGATTACACTAGCAGACTGATGTTTCACAGTCAAAAAAGTTTTTTTTTCTAAATTTACACTACTGTTACACCAGATATGAGTGGTGGCACTGGGCAAGTGGGCCTGGCACACACGCTGGCAGGCAGGCAACTGCAATTAGATTACACAAGCAGACTGATGTTTCATAGTCAAAAAAGTTTTTTTTTTAAATTTACACTACTGTTACACCAGATATGAGTGGTGGCACTGGGCAAGTGGGCCTGGCACACACGCTGGCAGGCAGGCAACTGCAATTAGATTACACAAGCAGACTGATGTTTCATAGTCAAAAAAGTTTTTTTTTTAAATGTACCCTACTGTTACACCAGATATGAGTGGTGGCACTGGGCAAGTGGGCACAGTATATGCTGTGAGCCTGACACACATGCTGGCAGACAGGCAACTGCAATTATATTACACAAGCAGACTGATGTTTCACAGTCAAAAAAGTTTATTTTTTTTAAATTTACACTACTGTTACACCAGATATGAGTGGTGGCACTGGGCAAGTGGGCCTGGCACACACGCTGGCAGGCAGGCAACTGCAATTAGATTACACAAGCAGACTGATGTTTCACAGTCAAAAAAGTTTTTTTTTTAAATTTACCCTACTGTTACACCAGATATGAGTGGTAGCACTGGGCAAGTGGGCACAGTATATGCTGTGAGCCTGACACACATGCTGGCAGACAGGCAACTGCAATTAGATTACACTAGCAGACTGATGTTTCACAGTCAAAAAAGTTTATTTTTTTTAAATTTACACTACTGTTACACCAGATATGAGTGGTGGCACTGGGCAAGTGGGCACAGTATACGCTGTGAGCCTGGCACACACGCTGGCAGGCAGGCAACTGCAATTAAATTACACTAGCAGACTGATGTTTCAGAGTCAAAAAAGTTTTTTTTTTTTAAATTTACACTACTGTTACAACAGATATGAGTTGTGGCACTGGGCAAGTGGGCCTTGCACACACGCTGGCAGGCAGGCAACTGCAATTAGATTACAATAGCAGACTGATGTTTCACAGTCAAAAAAGTTTTTTTTTTTAAATTTACACTACTGTTACAACAGATATGAGTGGTGGCACTGGGCAAGTGGGCCTGGCACACACGCTGGCAGGCAGGCAACTGCAATTAGATTACACAAGCAGACTGATGTTTCACAGTCAAAAATTTTTTTTTTAAATTTACACTACTCTTACAACAGATATGAGTGGTGGCACTGGGCAAGTGGGCCTGGCACACACACTGGCAGGCAGGCAACTGCAATTAGATTACACTAGCAGACTGATGTTTCACAGTCAAAAAGTTTTTTTTTTAAAATTTACACTACTGATACACTAGATATGAGTGGTGGCACTGGGCAAGTGGGCACAGTATACGCTGTGAGCCTGGCACAGACGCTGGCAGGCAGGCAACTGCAATTAGATTACACTAGCAGACTGATGTTTCACAGTCAAAAAAGTTTTTTTTTCTAAATTTACACTACTGTTACACCAGATATGAGTGGTGGCACTGGGCAAGTGGGCCTGGCACACACGCTGGCAGGCAGGCAACTGCAATTAGATTACACAAGCAGACTGATGTTTCACAGTCAGAAAGTTTTTTTTTTAAAATTTACACTACTGATACACTAGATATGAGTGGTGGCACTGGGCAAGTGGGCACAGTATACGCTGTGAGCCTGGCACAGACGCTGGCAGGCAGGCAACTGCAATTAGATTACACTAGCAGACTGATGTTTCACAGTCAAAAAAGTTTTTTTTTCTAAATTTACACTACTGTTACACCAGATATGAGTGGTGGCACTGGGCAAGTGGGCCTGGCACACACGCTGGCAGGCAGGCAACTGCAATTAGATTACACAAGCAGACTGATGTTTCATAGTCAAAAAAGTTTTTTTTTTAAATTTACACTACTGTTACACCAGATATGAGTGGTGGCACTGGGCAAGTGGGCCTGGCACACACGCTGGCAGGCAGGCAACTGCAATTAGATTACACAAGCAGACTGATGTTTCATAGTCAAAAAAGTTTTTTTTTAAAATGTACCCTACTGTTACACCAGATATGAGTGGTGGCACTGGGCAAGTGGGCACAGTATATGCTGTGAGCCTGACACACATGCTGGCAGACAGGCAACTGCAATTAGATTACACTAGCAGACTGATGTTTCACAGTCAAAAAAGTTTTTTTTTTTTAAATTTACACTACTGTTACACCAGATATGAGTGGTGGCACTGGGCAAGTGGGCCTGGCACACACGCTGGCAGGCAGGCAACTGCAATTAGATTACACAAGCAGACTGATGTTTCACAGTCAAAAAAGTTTTTTTTTTAAATTTACCCTACTGTTACACCAGATATGAGTGGTGGCACTGGGCAAGTGGGCACAGTATATGCTGTGAGCCTGACACACATGCTGGCAGACAGGCAACTGCAATTAGATTACACTAGCAGACTGATGTTTCACAGTCAAAAAAGTTTATTTTTTTTAAATTTACACTACTGTTACACCAGATATGAGTGGTGGCACTGGGCAAGTGGGCACAGTATACGCTGTGAGCCTGGCACACACGCTGGCAGGCAGGCAACTGCAATTAAATTACACTAGCAGACTGATGTTTCAGAGTCAAAAAAGTTTTTTTTTTTTAAATTTACACTACTGTTACAACAGATATGAGTTGTGGCACTGGGCAAGTGGGCCTTGCACACACGCTGGCAGGCAGGCAACTGCAATTAGATTACAATAGCAGACTGATGTTTCACAGTCAAAAAAGTTTTTTTTTTTAAATTTACACTACTGTTACAACAGATATGAGTGGTGGCACTGGGCAAGTGGGCCTGGCACACACGCTGGCAGGCAGGCAGGCAACTGCAATTAGATTACACAAGCAGACTGATGTTTCACAGTCAAAAATTTTTTTTTTAAATTTACACTACTCTTACAACAGATATGAGTGGTGGCACTGGGCAAGTGGGCCTGGCACACACACTGGCAGGCAGGCAACTGCAATTAGATTACACTAGCAGACTGATGTTTCACAGTCAAAAAGTTTTTTTTTTAAAATTTACACTACTGATACACTAGATATGAGTGGTGGCACTGGGCAAGTGGGCACAGTATACGCTGTGAGCCTGGCACAGACGCTGGCAGGCAGGCAACTGCAATTAGATTACACTAGCAGACTGATGTTTCACAGTCAAAAAAGTTTTTTTTTCTAAATTTACACTACTGTTACACCAGATATGAGTGGTGGCACTGGGCAAGTGGGCCTGGCACACACGCTGGCAGGCAGGCAACTGCAATTAGATTACACAAGCAGACTGATGTTTCACAGTCAAAAAAATTTTTTTTAAATTTACACTACTCTTACAACAGATATGAGTGGTGGCACTGGGCAAGTGGGCCTGGCACACACACTGGCAGGCAGGCAACTGCAATTAGATTACACTAGCAGACTGATGTTTCACAGTCAAAAAGTTTTTTTTTTAAAATTTACACTACTGATACACTAGATATGAGTGGTGGCACTGGGCAAGTGGGCACAGTATACGCTGTGAGCCTGGCACAGACGCTGGCAGGCAGGCAACTGCAATTAGATTACACTAGCAGACTGATGTTTCACAGTCAAAAAAGTTTTTTTTTCTAAATTTACACTACTGTTACACCAGATATGAGTGGTGGCACTGGGCAAGTGGGCCTGGCACACACGCTGGCAGGCAGGCAACTGCAATTAGATTACACAAGCAGACTGATGTTTCATAGTCAAAAAAGTTTTTTTTTTAAATTTACACTACTGTTACACCAGATATGAGTGGTGGCACTGGGCAAGTGGGCCTGGCACACACGCTGGCAGGCAGGCAACTGCAATTAGATTACACAAGCAGACTGATGTTTCATAGTCAAAAAAGTTTTTTTTTAAAATTTACCCTACTGTTACACCAGATATGAGTGGTGGCACTGGGCAAGTGGGCACAGTATATGCTGTGAGCCTGACACACATGCTGGCAGACAGGCAACTGCAATTAGATTACACTAGCAGACTGATGTTTCACAGTCAAAAAAGTTTATTTTTTTTAAATTTACACTACTGTTACACCAGATATGAGTGGTGGCACTGGGCAAGTGGGCCTGGCACACACGCTGGCAGGCAGGCAACTGCAATTAGATTACACTAGCAGACTGATGTTTCACAGTCAAAAAAGTTTTTTTTTTAAATTTACCCTACTGTTACACCAGATATGAGTGGTGGCACTGGGCAAGTGGGCACAGTATATGCTGTGAGCCTGACACACATGCTGGCAGACAGGCAACTGCAATTAGATTACACTAGCAGACTGATGTTTCACAGTCAAAAAAGTTTATTTTTTTTAAATTTACACTACTGTTACACCAGATATGAGTGGTGGCACTGGGCAAGTGGGCACAGTATACGCTGTGAGCCTGGCACACACGCTGGCAGGCAGGCAACTGCAATTAGATTACACTAGCAGACTGATGTTTCAGAGTCAAAAAAGTTTTTTTTTTTTAAATTTACACTACTGTTACACCAGATATGAGTGGTGGCACTGGGCAAGTGGGCACAGTATACGCTGTGAGCCTGACACACACACTGGCATGCAGGCAACTGCAATTAGATTACACAGGAAAAAAAAACAGACTGATGTTCTAGCCCTAAAAAGGGCTTTTTGGGGTGCTGTCCTTACAGCAGAGATCAGATGAGTCCTTCAGGACTGTAGTGGACACTGAATACACTAGCCTAGCTATCAATTTCCCTATTAAATTAGCAGCAGCTACACTCTCCCTCCTCTCACTAAGAAAGCAGCTTCCGAATGAATCTAAAATGGCTGCTGTCTAGGAGCTGGGAGGGTCTGGGAGGGAGGGTCTGCTGCTGATTGGCTGGAATGTGTCTGCAGACTGTGAGAAACAGGGTCAAAATTTACTCAATGATGACGAATAGGGGGCGGATCGAACATCGCATATGTTCACCCGCCATTGCGAACGCGAACAAGCTATGTTCGCCGGGAACAATTCGCCGGCGAACAATTCGTGACATCACTAATCTTCTGTATTATTTCTAAAATAATCATGTATAAGATTATTTCTTTCACTTGTTTCATACAAGAAAAAAACAGGATGTGTTGAAAACACACCAAAGTAGCGCCAATCCTTTTAAATATAAAAAAGAGAGATATATATAAGATCTATATTAAGAGCAAATATAAAATATGCAAATATACTGGATATTGAATTATGTGCAATAAAAATCAATCTATAAACATATAAATGTTCAAGTCCAAAGTTCTGCAGGTAGTGCGCAAAAGTCCGGCTGCTCCTCTATAACAGGTGAATCCACAGACCTTGATTGTATATACAGAATCTAAAAGACAGAGGAGAGGAACGCAGACTCAAATGCAGAGTATAGAAAGTTTTAATATAAGATTCACACAAACAAATGGCAACTCACAAGATGCATAAAATAAAACAGCGTATTGTGTAATAAAAAACACCATATAACTTATCCCCTCAGCGTATATGTCCAGGACAGCTCCAGAAGAACAGATGTTCCTAGGCTCTCAAACCACACAGTTCCTGGCTGCAGACTCGGAACTGAAGGCGGCCTCACAGGATCCATTGACTGACGAAAGTGGGCGGGGCTCTACGCGTTTCGTCCCAGTGACGTACGAACTTTCTCAAGAGTGACTCTTGAGAAAGTCCCTACGTCACTGGGATGAAACGCGTAGAGCCCCGCCCACTTTCATCAGTCAATTGATCCTGTGAGGCCACCTTCAGTTCCGAGTCTGCAGCCAGGAACTCTGTGGTTTGAGAGCCTAGGATATTTTTATTTGTGTATTTGTACATGTAATTTGTAGCATATTACACCCCCAGTGTCGATATTGTAAAACACCTTTGTTCCTGGAAACAGACTTTACAATTTGATCCTTTGCCAGCCTGGATTCTGGCGTCCGTGAGATCAACACAGCAGCACATCGGTTCTTCTGGAACTGTCCTGGACATATACGCTGAGGGGATAAGTTATATGGTGTTTTTTATTACACAATACGCTGTTTTATTTTATGCATCTTGGGAGTTGCCATTTGTCTGTGTGAATCTTATATTAAAACTTTCTATACTCTGTATTTGAGTCTGCGCTACTCTCCTCTGTCTTTTAGATTCACTTATTTCATGCTTTGAATTCCCCTCTCTATTTATCATCTATATTTTTTCTAAAAAAATCAAATATATGATTGATTTTTTACTTATTTCATGCTTCAAATTCCTCTCCCTATATATTTATGCTTAAAGGGACATGAAACCCCATTTTTTTTCTTTCATGATTCAAATAGAGAATACAATTTTAAAAAACTTTCTAATTTACTTCTATTAACTAATTTGTTTAATTCTCTTGGTATCATTTGTAGAAGGAGCAGCAATGCACTAATGGTTTCTAACTGAACACATTGGTGAGTCAATCACAATCAATATATATGCAGCCACCAACTAACAGCTAGAACCTAGATTCTCTGCTTCTTCTGAGCTTGCCTAGATAAACCTTTCATCAAAGGATAACAAGAGAAGGAAGCAAATTAAATGATAGAAGTAAATTGGAAAGTTGTTTAAAGTTGTATTCTCTATCTGAATCATGAATGAAAATGTTTGGGTTTCATGTCCCTTTAATTAAATATTAAAATCCAGAGTGGCAACACCCTCTTTTTTAAGCTACCCATATGTAATGAAATCTCTGATCACTATCAGTATTAGCTCATTGTATTACACTTTCTTTATGTTGTTCTAGTAATCAGGGGTGGGACTACCATTGGTGCAGCAAGTGCAGTGGCACCAGGGCCCAAGTGCTTGGGGGGCCCATATCAGCCAGTTTATAGATAGGTGTGTGCAAAATGTGTTCAAACCTAATGCTGGAGAGACTTTATTAGTGCAGGTTGCAGGTCCATTTATCTATCCTCAAAATCATTATAAACAGCAGCAGGTACATTATTACTATTGCTTACTACTGAGATACTTTTAGGAGGCCAAAACTATTTTTGCACCAGCCCTCTGTTGAGAATTTCGGCTGCTGCTAGTAAAAACTTTTAGTTTACTCTTATAAGCTAAATGTAAGATATTGTTGATGCTTTATGCTATGTTGGAACAAGAAGTAGTGCTAAACGTTAACATTTGAACTCTGTCTTGGGTCAGAAGATCACAAACTGACTGGTATGGAGAGAAATATTGCAAAACCATTTTTTAAGAATGATATTAGAATGTAGATGTCTCTCATTCACATCCAGAATCCTGCATATTGAGATTAACAACAGCTCTCAAGCTTAAATCTGCCTTCCTAAAAATGTCTGAGGGACTTTGCAGTACAAGGCTTCTTAGATAATCTAACCAGACTAGAGTACTTTAGAGAATTAGGCTTATAGTATACAGCTTCCACTAATACTATGTAAATAACACTATAATGAACCAGTTTAATGGTCAAATGTTAAACTTCAAAAGAAGAACATATGGGCTACATAAATAATCTAATATACAAAAGTTTGCAACAGTGGCCATGTCAAATATATATATCAACACATACACTATTCTTATTATTATTTATTTGTAGAGAGCCATGGATGTGAATATTATCCGTATTATTAATATTATTATTATTTCAGCAGTGTAACCAAAAAGTGTATTATTTGTTTAGACACAATAAATATTATGGAACATCATTCTGTTAATCTAACTCAATATATATAAAATAGTAGTTACAAACTTTGCAGGGGCAATGTGTGCAATTTAATAACACTGAATTATATCATTTGCAAAGGATAATACATATAAAACCTGAATCCTTTTAGTTCTGTTTTGTCTATTAATTAAACAATTTTTTTTACTGTTATTAAAGTGAGCTTTATTGATTGAAATTCGGCCGAATTTGTTAAATTCGGAGATTCGGATCGATTTGAATTTCCGAATTACGGTAGTACTGAATCTACTGAATAAATACGAATTAGTTTGGATTTATTTGTTACATTCGGATGGCCATGGATTACATTAGTATTGCACAGTATATTAGGTTATATCACTCTGCTATGGGTTACACCTAATATACAGTACATAATACTAGTCTAATACACAGCACATCCCACCTAACACATACCGAAATTCCGAATTTCCGAATCCAACCGAACCGAATCCAGCTGAATTTATTCGAATCCGAATGAATCCGAATGAATCCGAAACTAATTCATTCGATTTTTTCCAAATTCGAATCGATCCAAACTGAAATTCTAAAACATCCTAATTGATCTGAACCGAACCGAAACTAATTTTTCAGCCATGTACAAGTCTAATATATATATATATATATATATATATATATATATATATATATATATATATATATATTGGTATTTTTGTTTTGATTTTATGTTATTTGTATAAGGACATTTCAAATACCTTTTTTCATTCTAACTTAGGGCGCCCCCTATCTCTTTTTGTATTAGTTTATTAAAATAATTATTACAAATAAACATAATTTATGCTTACCTGATAAATTTATTTCTCTTGTGGTGTATCCAGTCCACGGATCATCCATTACTTATGGGATATTAACTCCTCCCCAACAGGAAGTGCAAGAGGATTCACCCAGCAGAGCTGCTATATAGCTCCTCCCCTAACTGCCATTACCAGTCATTCGACCGAAAACATGCAGAGATAGGAAAACCATAGGGTACAGTAGTGACTGTAGTTTAATGGAAAAATTACCTGCCTTAAAGTGACAGGGCCGGCCGTGGACTGGATACACCACAAGAGAAATAAATTTATCAGGTAAGCATAAATTATGTTTTCTCTTGTTAAGTGTATCCAGTCCACGGATCATCCATTACTTATGGGATACCAATACCAAAGCTAAAGTACACGGATGACGGGAGGGACAGGCAGGCTCTTTATACGGAAGGAACCACTGCCTGAAGAACCTTTCTCCCAAAAACAGCCTCCGAAGAAGCAAAAGTGTCAAATTTGTAAAATTTGGAAAAAGTATGAAGAGAAGACCAAGTTGCAGCCTTGCAAATCTGTTCAACAGAAGCCTCATTCTTAAAGGCCCAAGTGGAAGCCACAGCTCTAGTAGAATGTGCTGTAATTCTTTCAGGAGGCTGCTGTCCAGCAGTCTCATAGGCTAACCGTATTATGCTACGAAGCCAAAAGGAGAGAGAGGTAGCCGAAGCTTTTTGACCTCTCCTCTGACCAGAATAAACGACAAACAGGGAAGACGTTTGTCGAAAATCCTTAGTTGCCTGTAGATAAAATTTCAGGGCACGGACTACATCTAGATTGTGTAGCAGACGTTCCTTTTTCGAAGAAGGATTAGGACACAAAGATGTAACCACAAACTCTTGATTGATATTCCTGTTAGTGACCACCTTAGGTAGGAACCCAGGTTTAGTACGCAGAACTACCTTGTCTGAATGAAAAATCAGATAAGGAGAA
Organism: Bombina bombina; assembly: GCF_027579735.1. Lineage (NCBI taxonomy): Eukaryota > Metazoa > Chordata > Amphibia > Anura > Bombinatoridae > Bombina > Bombina bombina. The sequence goes on from NC_069502.1 coordinate 640,836,359, forward strand.
TCACAATGTAAGGCAGATAACTCAGAGACTCTTCGAGCCGAGGAAATCGCCATTAAAAACAGAACTTTCCAAGATAACAACTTGATATCAATGGAATGAAGGGGTTCAAACGGAACCCCCTGTAAAACATTAAGAACTAAGTTCAAACTCCATGGTGGAGCAACAGTTTTAAACACAGGCTTGATCCTAGCTAAAGCCTGACAAAAAGCTTGAACGTCCGGAACTTCTGACAGACGTTTGTGTAAATGAATGGACAGAGCTGAAATCTGTCCCTTTAAGGAACTAGCGGATAAACCCTTTTCTAAACCTTCTTGTAGAAAAGACAATATCCTCGGAATCCTAACCTTACTCCATGAGTAACTCTTGGATTCGCACCAATATAAGTATTTGCGCCATATCTTATGGTAAATCTTTCTGGTAACAGGCTTCCTAGCCTGTATTAAGGTATCAATAACTGACTCAGAAAAACCACGTTTTGATAAAATCAAGCGTTCAATTTCCAAGCAGTCAGCTTCAGAGAAATTAGATTTTGATGTTTGAAGGGACCCTGGATCAGAAGGTCCTGTTTCAGAGGTAGCGACCAAGGTGGACAGGATGACATGTCCACTAGATCTGCATACCAAGTCCTGCGTGGCCATGCAGGCGCTATTAGAATCACTGATGCTCTCTCCTGTTTGATTCTGGCAATCAATCGAGGAAGCATCGGGAAGGGTGGAAACACATAAGCCATCCCGAAGGTCCAAGGTGCTGTCAAAGCATCTATCAGAACCGCTCCCGGATCCCTGGATCTGGACCCGTAACGAGGAAGCTTGGCGTTCTGTCGAGACGCCATGAGATCTATCTCTGGTTTGCCCCAACGTGGAAGTATTTGGGCAAAGACCTCCGGATGAAGTTCCCACTCCCCCGGATGAAAAGTCTGACGACTTAAGAAATCCGCCTCCCAGTTTTCCACTCCCAGGATGTGGATTGCTGACAGGTGGCAAGAGTGAGACTCTGCCCAGCGAATTATCTTTGATACTTCCATCATTGCTAGGGAGCTTCTTGTCCCTCCCTGATGGTTGATGTAAGCTACAGTCGTGATGTTGTCCGACTGAAACCTGATGAACCCCCGAGTTGTTAACTGGGGCCAAGCCAGAAGGGCATTGAGAACTGCTCTCAATTCCAGAATGTTTATTGGTAGGAGACTCTCCTCCTGATTCCATTGTCCCTGAGCCTTCAGAGAATTCCAGACAGTGCCCCAACCTAGTAGGCTGGCGTCTGTTCTTACAATTGTCCAGTCCGGCCTGCTGAATGGCATCCCCCTGGACAGATGTGGCCGAGAAAGCCACCATAGAAGAGAATTTCTGGTCTCTTGATCCAGATTCAGAGTAGGGGACAAGTCTGAGTAATCCCCATTCCACTGACTTAGCATGCACAATTGCAGCGGTCTGAGATGTAGGCGTGCAAAGGGTACTATGTCCATTGCTGCTACCATTAAGCCGATCACCTCCATGCATTGAGCTACTGACGGGTGTTGAATGGAATGAAGGACACGGCATGCATTTTGAAGCTTTGTTAACCTGTCTTCTGTCAGGTAAATCTTAATTTCTACAGAATCTATAAGAGTCCCCAAGAAGGGAACTCTTGTGAGTGGAAAGAGAGAACTCTTCTTTTCGTTCACCTTCCATCCATGCGACCTTAGAAATGCCAGTACTAACTCTGTATGAGACTTGGCAGTTTGAAAGCTTGAAGCTTGTATCAGAATGTCGTCTAGGTACGGAGCTACCGCAATTCCTCACGGTCTTAGTACCGCCAGAAGAGCACCCAGAACCTTTATGAAGATTCTCGGAGCCGTAGCCAATCCGAATGGAAGAGCTACAAACTGGTAATGCCTGTCTAGAAAGGCAAACCTTAGATACCGGTAATGATCTTTGTGAATCGGTATGTGAAGGTTAGCATCCTTTAAATCCACTGTGGTCATGTACTGACCCTTTTGGATCATGGGTAAAATTGTCCGAATAGTTTCCATTTTGAACGATGGAACTCTTAGGAATTTGTTTAGGATCTTTAAATCCAAGATTGGCCTGAACGTTCCCTCTTTTTTGGGAACCACAAACAGATTTGAGTAAAACCCTTGTCCTTGTTCCGACCGCGGAACCGGATGGATCACTCCCATTAATAAAAGATCTTGTACGCAGCGTAGAAACGCCTCTTTCTTTATTTGGTTTGTTGACAACCTTGACAGATGAAATCTCCCTCTTGGGGGAGAGAATTTGAAGTCTAGAAGGTATCCCTGAGATATGATCTCTAACGCCCAGGGATCCTGGACATCTCTTGCCCAAGCCTGGGCGAAGAGAGAAAGTCTGCCCCCCACTAGATCCGTTCCCGGATCGGGGGCCCTCGATTCATGCTGTCTTAGGGGCAGCAGCAGGTTTCCTGGCCTGCTTGCCCTTGTTCCAGGACTGGTTAGGTCTCCAGCCTTGTCTGTAGCGAGCAACAGCTCCTTCCTGTTTTGGTGCAGAGGAAGTTGATGCTGCTCCTGCTTTGAAATTACGAAAGGAACGAAAATTAGACTGTCTAGCCTTAGGTTTGGCTCTGTCTTGAGGCAGGGCATGGCCTTTACCTCCTGTAATGTCAGCGATAATTTCTTTCAACCCGGGCCCGAATAAGGTCTGCCCTTTGAAAGGTATATTAAGCAATTTAGATTTAGAAGTAACGTCAGCTGACCAGGATTTTAGCCACAGTGCTCTGCGTGCCTGAATTGCGAATCCGGAATTCTTAGCCGTAAGTTTAGTTAAATGTACTACGGCATCTGAAATAAATGAGTTAGCTAACTTAAGGGCTTTAAGCTTGTGTGTAATCTCATCTAATGGAGCTGATTCAAGTGTCTCTTCCAGAGACTCAAACCAAAATGCTGCTGCAGCCGTGACAGGCGCAATGCATGCAAGAGGTTGCAATATAAAACCTTGTTGAACAAACATTTTCTTAAGGTAACCCTCTAACTTTTTATCCATTGGATCTGAAAAGGCACAGCTATCCTCCACCGGGATAGTGGTACGCTTAGCTAAAGTAGAAACTGCTCCCTCCACCTTAGGGACCGTTTGCCATAAGTCCCGTGTGGTGGCGTCTATTGGAAACATCTTTCTAAATATCGGAGGGGGTGAGAACGGCACACCGGGTCTATCCCACTCCTTAGTAACAATTTCAGTAAGTCTCTTAGGTATAGGAAAAACGTCAGTACTCGCCGGTACCACAAAATATTTATCCAACCTACACATTTTCTCTGGTATTGCAACTGTGTTACAATCATTCAGAGCCACTAACACCTCCCCTAGTAATACACGGAGGTTTTCCAGCTTAAATTTAAAATTTGAAATATCTGAATCCAGTTTGTTTGGATCAGAACCGTCACCCGCAGAATGAAGCTCTCCATCCTCATGTTCTGCAAATTGTGACGCAGTGTCTGACATGGCCCTAATATTATCAGCGCACTCTGTTCTCACCCCAGAGTGATCACGCTTACCTCTTAGTTCTGGTAATTTAGCCAAAACTTCAGTCATAACAGTAGCCATATCCTGTAATGTGATTTGTAATGGCCGCCCAGATGTACTCGGCGCTACAATATCACGCACCTCCCGAGCGGGAGATGCAGGTACTGACACGTGAGGCGAGTTAGTCGGCATAACTCTCCCCTCGTTGTTTGGTGAAATATGTTAAATTTGTACAGATTGACTTTTATTTAAAGTAGCATCAATACAGTTAGTACATAAATTTCTACTGGGCTCCACTTTGGCTTTAGCACATATAGCACAGATATCTTCCTCTGAATCAGACATGTTTAACACACTAGCAAATAAACTAGCAACTTGGAAATACTTTTCAAGTAATTTACTATAATATGAAAACGTACTGTGCCTATAAGAAGCACAGAAAAAGTTATGACAGTTGAAAATTAATAAACTGAAAAGTTATAGCATCAAATATTTGTAAAAAAAAAACACAATTTTAGCAAAGGATTGCTCCCATTAGCAAAGGATAACTAACCCTGATAGCAGAAAAAAAAAAAAAAAAAATACAGAAATAAACTTTTTTTTATCACAGTCAACTACAATCTCACAGCTCTGCTGTGAGTGATTACCTCCCTCAAAACAAGTTTTGAAGACCCCTGAGTTCTGTAGAGATGAACCGGATCATGCAGGGAAGACAATAAACTTCTGACTGAATTTTTTGATGCGTAGCAAAAGCACCAAAAAAGGCCCCTCCCCCTCACACATAACAGTGAGAGAGATCAGTAAACTGTCATAAATTAAATAAAACGACTGCCAAGTGGAAAAAAATAGTGCCCAAAACATTTTTTCACCCAGTACCTCAGAAAATTAAACGATTTTACATGCCAGCAAAAAACGTTTAACATTAATAAATTGAGTGTTATTAAAAAGCCTGTTGCTAGTCCCTGCAAATTAGGCTAAAGTTTTATGCATACAGTATAATTCCAGTGAAGTGCCATTCCCCAGAATACTGAAGTGTAAAATATACATACATGACAGCCTGATACCAGTTGCTGCTACTGCATTTAAGGCTGAGTTTACATTATATCGGTATGGCAGAATTTTCTCATCAATTCCATTGTCAGAAAATAATAAGCTGCTACATACCTCTTTGCAGATTAATCTGCCCGCTGTCCCCTGATCTGAAGTTTACCTCTCCTCAGATGGCCGAGAAACAGCAATATGATCTTAACTACTCCGGCTAAAATCATAGAAAAACTCAGGTAGATTCTTCTTCAAATTCTACCAGAGAAGGAATAACACACTCCGGTGCTATTATAAAATAACAAACTTTTGATTGAAGGTATGAAACTAAGTATAATCACCACAGTCCTCTCACACATCCTATCTATTTGTTGGGTGCAAGAGAATGACTGGTAATGGCAGTTAGGGGAGGAGCTATATAGCAGCTCTGCTGGGTGAATCCTCTTGCACTTCCTGTTGGGGAGGAGTTAATATCCCATAAGTAATGGATGATCCGTGGACTGGATACACTTAACAAGAGAAATAAGCAATATTTAAATAAATCAAATCAATAAACAAACACCATTACAATGATTTTATGATTATAGTATTTGGTTACTGTCAGGATTAAACCACCAAATTGTTTCAGAACAACTTTATTTCTGTGTATGTATGTGGCCCAGGAGAATGTATTCAGAAACTGCACAACAAGTTATTGTGCTAGAGGGTTAGGCCTAGCACTTTGACAACCAAATTGATTTGTTTAATTAAATATTATGGTTGTGCCTGAATCAGGCTTCTATTAGGTGGATCTGGTATTTGATAGACATTGTGGCTCCATGAGGACACTTGGCACAGTATATCAGGTTAGAACTAATGAAAACAATCACTACATTATTTTATTTGCATTAGCTTGCTTTTATAATAGAGGAACACAGTTAATTAAATTCTTAGCATAGCTGGCAAGAATCAGTAAAGCTAATAATTCCGTAAAACCATAAAAAAAATATTACCAGATTCCCGAAACCAGTGTTATTGTCTACAGATAAGACCAAGTTAACAGGAATTACCTAACAAAACATTTGTGACTATAAGGGGCAAACTAGAATTGATTAACTCACCTGATTAAATAAGAAAATATAATTAGTAAAAAAAAAGAATAAGTAAAAAGAACCTCTTAGGTTACCCCTAGTCCCTCTCTTGCCATTATCCTGACTTGTCCATTTGTTCAGTTTAGCCTCTCATCTCCTCTGGACAGGGTGTGGTCATTTTGAAAGTTCAGTGTGGCCCCTTGTGCCATCTGCTTGTGTCCCCTTGTGCCCCCTTTTGTGGGTGAGTGTGTATTTTTTGTAAAACTCCAAAACTTCACCCCAACTGATAAAATTAGAGTCACATAAATGACTGGCTAACTCTAATTACAGGCTAATTAACATTTTTGTTAATGAGCTAAGATTTAGAATTCAGAATATTTTTCCCTCGGAAGATGGCACTCGTCACCAAGCTATAATATACAAATATGTGTTTTGTAAATATATTCTGAAAAACAAGTCATTGGGGTAGATTTACCAATTTACATATATACAAACTGACAAAGGCACTATATAGGCAATCTCCTCTTTGTTTTAATTTATAGTTTCCATAGTGTATAACTCTAATATATATTGTCTGTTAGAGGAGTGGTGCTAGCATCTTATATTGACATCCAAAAGAAAGAGGTTTTGGGAAAAGGTTCCAAAAGAAAGAAAATGCTCTTTCAGCACTCTATGCCCAGACTAGTTAAGAGGCAGGAAAATAAAAATAAAATATTACCTTTATTAGTTCTCTTTAAAAGATGGGTACAAAAATATTAAAATCCGCTATCACGAGCAATTGTTGATTATAAAGTGTTTGTAGTGTCCCTGAATTAGTGGCTATCTGGCCTTATATCCCTTTCATATTACTCCAGTAATAAACAATTTAAAACAATTATCTAAAGTACGAAAAAAAACAAACACTAAATTACAGAAAATAATAATATAATTACAATTTTTTAAACTAGTTACACCTAATCTAATCCCCCTACTAAAATAAAAAAGCCCCCCAAAATAATAAAAAGCTCTACCCTATACTAAATTACAAATAGCCCTTAAAAGGTAGGGTGATCTGCAAGGGGTTAGTGTTAGGTTTTATTTAGGGGGGATTGGGTGGGTTTTAGAGTAGGGTTGGGTGTGTGGGTGGTGGGTTTTAATGTTGGGGGGGGTATTGTACTTTTTTTTACAGGTAAAAGAACTGATCATTTTGGGGCAATGCCCCGCAAAAAGCCCTTTTATGGGCTATTTGTAATTTAGTATAGGGTAGGGCTTTTTATTATTTTGGGGGGCTTTTTTATTTTATTAGGGGGATTAGATTAGGTGTAATTAGTTTAACAAACTTGTAATTATTTTATTATTTTCTGTAATTTAGTGGGGTTTTTTTCCGTACTTTAAATCATTTTATTTAATTGTAATTAATTGTATTTAGTTTATTTAATTTATTTAATTATAGTGTAGTGTTAGGTGTAATTGTAACTTATGTTAGGTTTTATTTTACAGGTACATTTGTCTTTATTTTAACTAGGTAGCTATTAAATAGTTAACAACTATTTAATAACTATTGTACCTAGTTAAAATAAATACAAAGTTGCCTGTAAAATAAAAATAAATCCTAAAATAGCTACAATGTAACTATTAGTTATATTGTAGCTAGCTTAGGGTTTATTTTAGAGGTAAGTATTTAGTTTTAAATAGGAATAATTTAGTTAATTGTAGTAATTTTATTTAGATTTATTTAAATTATATTTAAGTTAGGGGGGGTGTTAGGGTTAGGGTTAGACTTAGGTTTAGGTGTTAAAACATTTAATATAGTGACGGCGACGTTGGGGGAGGCAGATTAGGGATTAATAAATGTAAAGTGCATGAATCAGTAATTCATTTATTACTGGTCACGGGATGGTACCAGAAGTGGGAGGAGTAAACGCTGGAGCGCGAAAGTAGCGTGTAAGGACGCCGCTACCTGAGGCCGCTCTACCACCTTCTTCTCTTGAATTCCTTGGTGCTGGGCGACTGATGCCCCAAAACATTGCCGAAGGGAGTAGGAGAGTAGTCGGCAGTCGAGAACGGATACCCTAGTACAAGCGATTAAGGCTCAGTCGCTGGAGCCACAGCCAGTACTACTGGAAAAAGCGGGAAAAAGCTGTGGGGATTCGAGGAGAGTAACCTGTACTGGTTAAACTAACACCGGTTAAATACTGGTCTGTACCTGGTCTGTATTTGGATGCCGGTTAAGAACTGAGGGAGCAGAACAAAAGTTTGCTACAGAAAAGACTCCCAGGACCTCTGCGGGTGGACATAGGTGAGGAGTGGGTCATACCACTCCTCCCTGTATCAGGCCATCAGGGATAGGAGTTTCTACTATCAATTACCCTCTGCGCTGAGCAACTACGAGTGGAAGCTGCAGATCCAGCAGGCCCCAAGGGAGCAAAAGAAATATTTTGTGCCAACTATTCTGCTATGTACAGAGGGAGTAAAAGACTAAGTGAATACACTGCACTATAAGAAGTCCCTGATACACGTCGAGTCAAGCAACCACAGATAAGTAATACACAGAATATTATAGGCCTTATGCCAAAGCATTGATAACTGCTTATCCGGAAATTTAATTCCTGTATGTGGCATAAATGAGCAGTTAAAGTTGTGTCTATTTAAAGGTGTTATGTTGCCTCAGAAGGGTTAACCTTGCAAGAAATTTATCTGCAATGCCGCTGTTATATGTTGAAAAGAGATAGGATAGAATGCTTTTTGGCTTGGGACATTCTTTATTGCACAAAGCTATCGGCTAGATTTAGAGTTTTGCAGCCAAAGGGGTGCGTTAGCTATGCGTGTTTTTTTCCCCCGCACCTTTTAAATAACGCTGGTATTGAGAGTTCTCTGAAGGGCTGCGTTAGGCTCCAAAAAGGGAGCGTTGAGCCGAATTTAGCGCCACTTCAACTCTCAATACCAGCGTTGTTTACGGTAGCGGCTAGCTGGAAAAACGTGCTCGTGCACAATATCCCCATAGGAAACAATGGGGCAGTTTGGGCTGAAAAAAACCTAACACCTGCAAAAAAACAGCGTTCAGCTCCTAACGCAGCCCCATTGTTTCCTATGGGGAAATACTCATAAGTCTGCAACTAACACCCTAACATGTACCCCGAGTCTAAACACCCCTAACCTTACACTTATTAACCCCTAATCTGCCCCACCCAACTATCGCTGACCCCTGCATTTTATTATTAACCCCTAATCTGCTGCTCCGGACACCGCCGCAACCTACATTATACCTATGTACCCCTAATCTGCTGCACACAACACCGCCGACCCCTATAGTATATTTATTAACCCCTAATCTGCCCCCCCCCACATCGCCGCTATCTTACATACACTTATTAACCCCTAATCTGCTGACCGGACCTCGCCGCCACTATAATAAATGTATTAACCCCTAAACCGCCGCATTCCTGCCTCAAAAACCCTATAATAAATAGTATTAACCCCTAATCTGCCCTCCCTAACATCGCCGACACCTAACTTCAAGTATTAACCCCTAATCTGCCAACCAGACCTTGCCGCTACTCTAATAAATGTATTAACCCCTAAAGCTAAGTCTAACCCCAACCCTAACACCCCCCTAAATTAAATATAATTTTAATCTAACTAAATAAATTAAATCTTATTAACTAAAGTCTTCCTATTTAAAGCTAAATACTTACCTGTAAAATAAACCCTAATATAGCTACAATATAAGGAATAATTATATTGTAAATATTTTAGGATTTATATTTATTTTACAGGCAACTTTGTATTTATTTTAACTAGGTACTATAGCTATTAAATAGTTATTAACACTTATTAACCCCTAATCTGCCAACCGGTTATTAACTATTTAATAGCTACCTAGTTAAAATAATTACAAAATTACCTGTAAAATAAATCCTAACCTAAGTTACAATTAAACCTAACACTACCAATAAATAAATTAAATCAATTAACTACAATTATATACAATTAAATAAACTAAACTAAATTACAAAAAAACAAACACTAAATTACAAAAAATAAAAAAAGATTACGAGAATTTTAAGCTAATTACACCTACTCTAAGCCCCCTAATAAAATAACAAAGCCCCCCCAAAATAAAAAAAATCCCTACCCTAATCTAAATTAAAATAGTTAACTGCTCTATTACCTTACCAGCCCTTAAAAGGGCTTTTTGCGGGGCATGCCCCAAAGAAATCAGCTCTTTTGCCTGTAAAAAAAACACAATACCACCCCCCAACATTACAACCCACCACCCACATACCCATACTCTAACCCAAACCCCCCTTAAATAAACCTAACACTACCCCCTGAAGATCTACCTACCTTGAGTCGTCTTCACTCAGCCAAGCAGCGATGGACCAAAAGAAGACATCCGGAGTGGCAGAAGTCTTCATCCTATCCGGGCAGAAGAGGACATCCGGACCGGCAAACATCTTCATCCAAGCGGCATCTTCTATCTTCATCCATCTGACGAGGAGTGGCTCCATCTTCAAGACCTCCGGCGCGGAACAGCCAATAGAATGCAAGCTCAATCTGATTGAGGTCTTGAAGATGGAGCCACTCCTCGTCGGATGGATGAAGATAGAAGATGCTGCTTGGATGAAGATGTTTGCCGGTCCGGATATCCTCTTCTGCCCGGATAGGATGAAGACTTCTGCCACTCCGGATGTCTTCTTTTGGTCCATCGCTGCTCGGCTGAGTGAAGACTACTCAAGGTAGGGAGATCTTCAGGGGGGTAGTGTTAGGTTTATTTAAGGGGGTTTGGGTTAGAGTAGGGGTATGTGGGTGGTGGGTTGTAATGTTGGGGGGGGCATTGTGTTTTTTTTACAGGCAAAAGAGCTGATTTCTTTGGGGCATGCCCCACAAAAATCCCTTTTAAGGGCTGGTAAGGTAATAGAGCTGTTAACTATTTTAATTTAGATTAGGGTAGGGATTTTTTTATTTTGGGGGGCTTTGTTATTTTATTAGGGGGCTTACAGTAGGTGTAATTAGCTTAAAATTCTTGTAATCTTATTTAATTTTTGTAATTTAGTGTTTTGTTTTTTTTGTAATTTAGTTTAGTTTATTTAATTGTATGTAATTGTAGTTAATTGATTTAATTTATTTATTGTTAGTGTAGTGTTAGGTTTAATTGTAACTTAGGTTAGGATTTATTTTACAGGTCATTTTGTAATTATTTTAACTAGGTAGCAGTTGCCTGTAAAATAAATATAAATCCTAAAATAGCTACAATATAATTATTCGTTATATTGTAGCTATATTAGGGTTTATTTTACAGGTAAGTATTTAGCTTTAAATAGGAAGACTTTAGTTAATAAGATTTAATTTATTTCATTAGAATAAAATTATATTTAAATTAGGGGGGTGTTAGGGTTAGACTTAGCTTTAGGGGTTAATAACTTTATTAGAGTAGCGGCGAGGTCCGGTCGGCAGATTAGGGGTTAATACTTGAAGTTAGGTGTCGGCGATGTTAGGGAGGGCAGATTAGGGGTTAATACTATTTATTATAGGGGTTGCGAGACGGGAGTGCGACGGTTTAGGAGTAGTGGTGAGGTCCGGTCGGCAGATTAGGGGCTAATAAGTGTAGGTAGGTAGCGGCGACGTTGGGGGGGGGCAGATTAGGGGTTAATAAATATTATGTAGGTGTCGGCGATGTTAGGGGCAGCATATTAGGGGTTCATAGGGATAATGTAGGTGGCGGCGATGTGCGGTCGGCAGATTAGGGGTTAAAAATGTTTATTATAGTGGCGGCGATGTGGGGGGGGGGCTCGGTTTAGGGGTACATAGGTAGTTTATGGGTGTTAGTGTACTTTAGAGCACAGTAGTTAAGAGCTTTATGAACCGGCGTTAGCCCAGAAAACTCTTAACTACAGACTTTTTTCTGCGGCTGGAGTCTTGTCGGTAGAGGGTCTAATGCTCACTTTAGCCAAGACTCTAAATTCCGGCGTTAGGAAGATCCCATTGAAAAGATAGGATACGCAATTGACGTAAGGGGATCTGCGGTATGGAAAAGTCGCGGCTGGAAAGTTAGCGTTAGACCCTTTCCTGGCTGACTCTAAATACCAGTGGGCGGTAAAAAGCAGTGTTAGGAGCCCTTAACGCTGCTTTTGACGGCTAACGCAGAACTCTAAATCTAGGCATTTGGATTTTTAAATTAAAACAACAGAGTAAGATCTGGGGACTGACTTTTCATCTAAGATATATGTTCCAACACTGCTGGGGTTTAGTATAAGAAGCCTCTGATATACGGCGTGTCAAGCAAACACAGATAAGCATTATACAGATTACTTCAGGTCCTATGTTGAAGCAGCGGTATCTGTTGACTCAGAAATCCAACCCTTGTATGCAACACAAATGTGCAGTTAAAGTTTTCTCTATTTAAAAAGTGTTACGATATCCTAGAAGGGTTATCTGTGCAAGAAAACTATCAGTAAAGTCGATGGTATATGTTGAAGAGACATAGACTTTGGTTTTGAACTCCCCTTATTATAATAAGATGTGGGTTTTTTTCAAGCTGACCATCAGATTAAGCTCTGGTGACTAATCTCCTATTTAGGATATATGTTTGAACTCTGCTGGATATAGCAAGGAATATATTGCTGCACTAGATATCTTTCAGCTTCGTTGGTCCATTCTGTATACAAGGGGATTTGTATATGTGTTTGTTAATTTTTTTTCAACAGCTTATGTCTGGATATATTAATACGCTCTAACATAGAATAGATTTAATTGTATATACATTTTATAGAAGTAATTAGAATTAGTGCAGAAGTGGTCAATTATATTATTGCATTCTTTTTTTCCTCTTTCAGTGTGTTCAACAATTAATTCCTGCTATATATATTGCAGTATATCTTAAAATCTAAGTGTTGGCTATATTTAAGATAGTAAGGATTTCTGCTTTCTTATTAAAGGGGCCAGCTTAAAGTTGGTGTAAATTGCCTGATTAACAATATATGGCCTACTAAGGCTTAATTGGATATAGGGTTATGCTAGTAGATTAGAAAGGGTCAAAAAACTGTTATATTACTTAACAGACTTTATTTCTTCATATGGTAGTATTCAAATATATAAAAGAAGGGGAAAACTCTCTGTACAGATAAGAAAGAAATGTGTTATTTGGCTTATATATGGTAATTGGGAAACTTGACTCCTATATGGCAAGAGGGGAATTATACTATCTATAGAAAGTGAAACATTCTGAGAGAATATAGTTGTTTTGATAGATATATTGTCTCCTCCTACCTAAATTTGGAACTGGCTCTTGATAGAGGTCAAGAGATTAGTTTACCTGAATATAGGTAGTGCTCCACTATCTCACACTTCACACTTTTTTTTTTTTTTATCTTATTTGCTCACAGTAAGACACACGTAAGCACTTCACACTCTCACTTTTTCCACACATTGATACTTAGAGGTAACCCTTTTTTTTCCTCCCTCCCTATACACTACAATACACTTTTCTCAATTCGGCACTTAGTTGGCCGAAAATCTATATCACAGTAGTGCTCACACGGATCACTGCCTTATATTGTATAAATAATAGATGGATAGATTTCTGACCAACTCTAAAAATAACAGTGAAATAATGCCTCCTAAACAAGTAAAAGATAGGAAACCTAGAAGCAGTATTGATTTAGTTGATCTAGAACAATCTGACAAGAGTCCCAATTGACACGGAGAGTTTGGTTAAACAAATTTCTGACTTTTTTTTTGCCTCAATTTGACAATATAAAAAATGAGATAATCTCTATGTCTAATTAAATCAAACAATTTTCAAATAGATTGACAGAGATAGAATCCAGAATATCAGATATAGATGATTTACAATTTAGCCAACAGTCTTCTCTGGATTCTCAAGCTAAATTAATTCATACACTTCAACTCTGTGTAGATGACTTGGAAGATAGGTCCAGAAGAAACAATTTAAGGTTTATAGGAATTTATGACTCTAAGGAATATACTGATATTATGGAGCTAATCTCATTTCATTTACCCAAAGCCTTAGGATACCCTATAGAACAGCTTCCAATTAAAATTGAAAGAGTCCACAGAGTGGGCCCTGTCAATTTAAAAGATGGAACCCCGAATTTAAAAAGACCAATAATAGCAAGGTTTCTGGACTATCAAGATAAGTCTAAAATTCTCACGCTATATCGCAAAAATTATCCTGTCGAGTTTAATAATAAGCGAATTTTAATCTTCCAGGACTTTGCAGTAGAAACACTGAACAAAAGGAAAGAAATTTCTCCTTTTTGTACACAATTGATTGCATTAGGTATAAAAACAAATATGATTTACCCTAAATTAAAAATTCTGCACAATGCAGAGACAATATTCATTGATAATCCAGAAGATGCAGAACATTTTATTAAAAAGGTTAAGCTACAAATGGAGAAAGCACAATGAGTACAGTATCAGGTTGTATTAATTTATTTTTCTGCTACTATAATCAAGGAAGTATAATGTTTTGCAATCAAGAGGTATTAGGTTGTAACTATATGTATGTCTCAACATGTTTTATTTATGTTTTTATGGGAAATTTCTTTTTTTTTGTGTTGCTTTGTGTTGTTGTGTTTTGCTCTGTTTTTGTTTGCTCCCCATCCACTCCGTTGCTCCTACCTCTGACCAACTGGCTTTTAGCCCTAACTGTATTTTTGGTCCAGGTAAACCCAGAGAAAAATAGAGTATAGATGACTAAACCGCTTAAAATAAATTAATGGAATGTTAGGGGGATATCCTCTCCAATTAAGAGAAAGAAAATAATATATCATTTAAAAAAATCCACCCAGATATTGCTCTTATACAAGAGACACGTCTAAAGGAGCATGAAGCTGGAAAATTAAAGATGGGCTGGATTGGTGAGGTTATAGCTGCCCCTACAATAGGTAGAAAAAGAGGAGTGGCCTGTTTATTTAATAGAAACTTAGACTACAAGATTACATAAATATTGTTAGATAAAGAAGGTACATTTTTAATTTTAAGAGTCACTCTACAAGGGCTTAACTTAACGATTTGTACTATATATGCACCCAATGAATATTGTCTGACATTCTGGGAAAATCTGTTTTCCAAACTTATAGATCATATAGACACCCAAATTATAGTGGGAGGTGATTTTAATACAGTATTTAACCCCTATCTTGATCGGCTGAAAAATACACAGAGTGATAGATATTTTAGGGAGGCAAAAAGTCTAGGCAGTTTTGCCAAAAGTCTTAAATTGAAATATGTATGGAGGATTCAGCACCCAGATGAGAGAGCTTATACGTGTGAATCTAAGATGTACAAGAGCTTTTCGAGAATAGATATGATATTAATAAGTTAATCCTTTCTGGGTGCCGAGATCACCTCGGATATTTCAAATATTCTGGTCTCGGACCATGCAGTTATATCTATATCAATTGGAAATTTGAATTCTCACCATAATAAAAAGACAAGCTTCTTTTCCCTTCTTTTCTCATTTCCAATTTTAAATTTAGAAACTGGTTACAATCTAAATGGAAATAATTTGTTCATTTCAATAAAAGCTATTTGTCAAAGGTAGAAACTTTCTGGGAGACAGCTAAGGCCTTTCTTAGAAGACAAATTAAGGCTTATATGAGTGCTAGGAAAAAGAATCTGAGTCTAAGAGAAAATCAACTGTCTAATCAGCTAAAAAACAAATATGTTAAATATTTAGAAAATCCCTCTAGTGTAAACTGGTATAAATACCAGGAAGCAAAATCAGAGAGAGAAGTTTTCTTAAATCAACAGATGCTGCAAAAAGACATTAACAATAATGTTAGATTTAGTAGATTCACTTCAAATACAGCTAAATTATTAGCAAACCTAGTAAAAAGTAAGAGAAAAAACAATTTTATTGGGGCTATCAAGGTGAACGGAAAAAGATACATCTTGCCAAAAGATATATTAGCACAGTTTCATTCTTTTTACAAGACACTCTATTCTGCCGGTAATATCGATCTGGAGACAAAAGCTAATTTTTGGAATAAAATGAACACACCTAAGATTAATAAGACTCAGTTGGATTCATTAAATAAGGATATAACAGTAGAAGAAATTGTGCAAGCTATAAAAACCGCACCTTGCGGTAAAGCTCCGGGACCGGATTTAATCCCAATTGAGTTTTATAAGATTCTACAGGAGGACATTAGTAATGTTTTGGTGAGTTTATATAATAGCTATTTTGTTAAAAATATTCAGCCTTCAAGGTACTTTGCAGAAGCCATAATTACATTAATACATAAAAAAGATAAAGACATAGAAACAATGGATGCATATCGTCCTATCTCCCTACTTAATACTGATTAAAAAATAATTGCCAGTATTCTGGCGGATAGACTTAAGGGAGTCTTAGAAGAAATAATACATACAGATCAGACAGGGTTTATGCCCGGAAGAACGCTACAGAAAAATATTAGGACATCGATGTTTCTCATTGAACAGATGCTCTCCAATCAGAGAGATAAGAGGTTTAAACAAGTTGACTATGCCTTATTGACGGTTGATGCTGAAAAGGCATTCAACTCTATCTCCTGGAACCATTTATTCACTGCACTGAACAGATTTGGGATATCAGGAAATTTTGCTAAGTATATCCAATTAATATACCAAAATCCAGTTTCATATATAAAGATGAATGGGATAATCTCATCTAGTCTTAGACTTCAGAAAGGAACTAGACAGGGCTGTCCGCTATCACCACTCCTGTTCAATATTTCTCTGGAACCTTTGGCAATTCTCTGTAGAGAAAGATTAGAAGGGATTATGTTAGGAAATAAGAAAATCACTTTGTCAATGTATGCAGATGATATCTTATTCTATATAAGAAATTCTAGGAAAAATATACCCTGTATTCTCGAAATAATTAAGGAATTCAGTAGTTTTTCGGGGTATAAAATAAATTTGAACAAATCGGAAATCCTATGGATTATCAAAAAAAGAAATAGTTTACTTCTAAATCCCTTTATACAGGCATCTTCTAAAATCCGATATCTTGGCATAGTTCTTTCAAAAAATCCGGCGGAGTGGTATAATCTGAATTATATTCCCATCTAGCAGAAATGTATAGGTTCTTTAAAAAATTGGGCTAAGCTACCACTCTCTCTGTTGGCAAAAGTAACTCTTATTAAAATGATGCTGTTCCCTAAAATTCTTTTTCTCATGCAGAATATTCCGACCTTCATACCGGTCAAAGCTATACGAAGCTTTAATACACAATGTCTACAATTTTTATGGTGAAAAGGGAAACCACGGATAGCACTTAAAAATCTGGCACACATGAGAGTAGATGGAGGGCTAGCTCTCCCTAATTTGAAATTTTACAATTGGGTAGGTCTAGCAAAAAATGCGCTAGACTGGCTAACAGGCATAGAATATATTACTAATTATAAAAACGAGGAAATTGCAATTTTTCCGCTATCGCTTATAGTGCTTTTACATTTTCCTGTGATAAAACTATCTGATAGAACTAGTTTTCAATATACAGTTCACAATGTTACACAGGCTTGGAAGAAAATATGCCAGACATTACTCTCAGAGTCGAAAATGTCAAAATACTTACCGATCAGGGGAAATCCCCAATCCATTAGTGGTATGGAAACACCTGCTTTTAATGATTGGAATGAAAGAGGACTAACTAAAATTGACCAAGACCTTTGATTCTTTAGTGAAAGAATTTAACTTAAAAAGAATACACTTTTTTGCCTATTTACAAGTGCGTCATTTCATTGACGCCAATAAATTAATAGATCCAAACATAAATATCTCAGGGCTTCTAGATTCAACTAATAATATCTACCAAGTGGGGAACTATTCAATTCTCTGTCTATATAAAAATCTAATTTCTACAGAAGCTCAGGGAAAAATTTCAGATTTGTATGTTAAGTGGAGTAGAGATCTTAGAAATGTAACCTTTCATCGCTTTAAAAGAAGCTTCACACTTATTCTTGAATATACACAAGTGATTTCATTTAGAGAATCACATATAAAGTTACTAAATAGAGCCTACTTGACTCCATGGTTAATATCTAGGTGGAAGAGACAAGAAATAGTGAAATGTTCAAGATGCAGCGCTCTTGAGGCAGATTTGATCCATGTCTTCTACTCATGTCCCAAGATACAACAATATTGGTGTAAAGTTAAGTGCTGGCTTAATAAGTTTTTACAATCTAAAGTTAAACTTAATGTAGAACAAATTATATTTTTGGCAAATTCTCAATAAGCAGCTAATCAATACAGCTATATTAGTGGCTAGGCAGTTGATTTTATGTAATTGGAAGGAAAAGAACGCGCCGAGTATTACAGTTTTCACTAGTAATATAACACAACTTATAGTAGATTGTAAAGACCCCATGTTCGCCGTGATAATTATCTCAAACTTTTTTTGGTTAAATGGGAAGCGGTTATAGCTTCTCTATCAGAGAATTTGCAAAGCCAAATTTTATCCCATCTGCAGGATTCTATGCTATTTCAGCAGTTAGTACTATCTGGTAGATATAGACATCTGGGTAGTAGGGTCAATGCCAGCAACGTAAGCTAGATCTAGGACTGCTTAGTGATGGGTGGGCTTCGGTGTAGAGAAGGAGCGTAGTTTTGTTTTGTGTCTTTTTTTTTTATTCTTTCTCTTTGTTTTTTGTTGTCATTATGTTAATGTCAGTTCATTAAATTCTGCTTAATTGAGACTCTCCTAATCGACTATGTTAGAATCCTGTATAAAATAACAAGACAATATAAGAGTACGAGAACTGTTATAAATGTATATATTTATGTCATGATAATTAGTACGAATTTATGTTATGCTTGATGACAAGATTTAAAAATTAGGGGTCTCTCCCTTTTAATGTCTCCATAATTTCTCTGATAAGACAAAAGGTAATTGTTGATATTTATTTTTTTTTCGATTTGATGGGATCTGTATAATGAAATGGGAAAATTATCTGTTTATAGCCCTGCGAGGCGTTGATATTTTTGTTTTTCATGGTTCTTTATGTGATATAAGATTGTTAATTTGATGGAGATATCAATTTAAATAAAAAGAAAAAATATTTGAAAAAATAAAATAAATGTAGGTAGGTGTCAGTGATTTTAGGCACGGAAGATTAGGGGTTAATAATATTTAACTAGTGTTTGCGAGGCGGGAGTCGGCGGTTTAGGTGTTAATATATTTATTAAAGTGGCGGTGATGTCCGGTTCGGCAGATTAGGGGTTAAAAATGTAATTTTACTGTTTGCGATGTGGGGGGGGCCTCGGTTTAGGGGTTAATAGGTAGTTTATGGGTGTTAGTGTACTTTCTAGTACTTTAGTTAAGAATTTTATGCTACGGCGTTAGCCCATAAAACTCTTAACTACTGACTTTCAAATGTTAGGGATCTTGGAGGTAGAGGGTGTACCGCTCAATTTGAGGACGACTCGTAATGCCGGCGTTAGGAAAATCCCATTAAAAATATAGGATACACAATTGACGTAAGTGGATTTGCGGTATGCTCGAGTCCCGGAAAAACGTGAGCGGTACACCTGTACCTGCAAGACTCGTAATACCAGCGGGGGGTTAAAAAACAGTGTTGGGACCTCTCAACGCTGCTTTTTTAACCCTAACACAAGACTCGTAATCTCGGCGTATGTGTTTGTAAAGCAAATGTGGTTTATGCCATTTTGAGTAAAAAAAAAAAAAAAAAAGATATTAAAAACAATTATATATCCCATTGTGTTTATTATGTATCAGCCATTTTTGTATAATTATGATTATTGAGCTAAAGCAAGCCAAAGCAATATGCACATCACATTCAGAATTCATAGCCCAAGCAGAAATAGACCCTTAATTTATGGATTATAGTTTTCAATGAAATTATCCATATTTTCTGTCATATATAGTTATGAGTTATTGAACAACAGTCTAGATACTGTCATCTATAAGTCAGCAGTTACTGGCTTTAATTCCACTTGTGTGTGGTAAACATTTTTTTAAACTGATGCCTACATTTATTTAACATAATCTCCCAGATATCATATTTGTTCTTGCATATATTAATATGACAAGCTACCATTATTAATTTATTCTTTTTTATTTCTGGTGTTCAGCATGATATAATATAAAGTAGTAGTAAAATAATTAAACAGGAATCAAGGTAAATTCATTACAGAGAACAAAACAAATTAGATAATATAAATAAATTGTAAAGTTATTTAAAATGACTAAACTATAAAAAAGGAAAAAATGGGGTTTCATGTCCCTTTAATCTCAGACTCATTACCCACTACCTTAACGTTCCATGAACTACTCTGTACAGTTATCTGACTAAACAGTGTTACCAACCACACAATAATGTTAGATTTAGTAGATTCACTTCAAATACAGCTAAATTATTAGCAAACCTAGTAAAAAGTAAGAGAAAAAACAATTTTATTGGGGCTATCAAGGTGAACGGAAAAAGATACATCTTGCCAAAAGATATATTAGCACAGTTTCATTCTTTTTACAAGACACTCTATTCTGCCGGTAATATCGATCTGGAGACAAAAGCTAATTTTTGGAATAAAATGAACACACCTAAGATTAATAAGACTCAGTTGGATTCATTAAATAAGGATATAACAGTAGAAGAAATTGTGCAAGCTATAAAAACCGCACCTTGCGGTAAAGCTCCGGGACCGGATTTAATCCCAATTGAGTTTTATAAGATTCTACAGGAGGACATTAGTAATGTTTTGGTGAGTTTATATAATAGCTATTTTGTTAAAAATATTCAGCCTTCAAGGTACTTTGCAGAAGCCATAATTACATTAATACATAAAAAAGATAAAGACATAGAAACAATGGATGCATATCGTCCTATCTCCCTACTTAATACTGATTAAAAAATAATTGCCAGTATTCTGGCGGATAGATTTAAGGGAGTCTTAGAAGAAATAATACATACAGATCAGACAGGGTTTATGCCCGGAAGAACGCTACAGAAAAATATTAGGACATCGATGTTTCTCATTGAACAGATGCTCTCCAATCAGAGAGATAAGAGGTTTAAACAAGTTGACTATGCCTTATTGACGGTTGATGCTGAAAAGGCATTCAACTCTATCTCCTGGAACCATTTATTCACTGCACTGAACAGATTTGGGATATCAGGAAATTTTGCTAAGTATATCCAATTAATATACCAAAATCCAGTTTCATATATAAAGATGAATGGGATAATCTCATCTAGTCTTAGACTTCAGAAAGGAACTAGACAGGGCTGTCCGCTATCACCACTCCTGTTCAATATTTCTCTGGAACCTTTGGCAATTCTCTGTAGAGAAAGATTAGAAGGGATTATGTTAGGAAATAAGAAAATCACTTTGTCAATGTATGCAGATGATATCTTATTCTATATAAGAAATTCTAGGAAAAATATACCCTGTATTCTCGAAATAATTAAGGAATTCAGTAGTTTTTCGGGGTATAAAATAAATTTGAACAAATCGGAAATCCTATGGATTATCAAAAAAAGAAATAGTTTACTTCTAAATCCCTTTATACAGGCATCTTCTAAAATCCGATATCTTGGCATAGTTCTTTCAAAAAATCCGGCGGAGTGGTATAATCTGAATTATATTCCCATCTAGCAGAAATGTATAGGTTCTTTAAAAAATTGGGCTAAGCTACCACTCTCTCTGTTGGCAAAAGTAACTCTTATTAAAATGATGCTGTTCCCTAAAATTCTTTTTCTCATGCAGAATATTCCGACCTTCATACCGGTCAAAGCTATACGAAGCTTTAATACACAATGTCTACAATTTTTATGGTGAAAAGGGAAACCACGGATAGCACTTAAAAATCTGGCACACATGAGAGTAGATGGAGGGCTAGCTCTCCCTAATTTGAAATTTTACAATTGGGTAGGTCTAGCAAAAAATGCGCTAGACTGGCTAACAGGCATAGAATATATTACTAATTATAAAAACGAGGAAATTGCAATTTTTCCGCTATCGCTTATAGTGCTTTTACATTTTCCTGTGATAAAACTATCTGATAGAACTAGTTTTCAATATACAGTTCACAATGTTACACAGGCTTGGAAGAAAATATGCCAGACATTACTCTCAGAGTCGAAAATGTCAAAATACTTACCGATCAGGGGAAATCCCCAATCCATTAGTGGTATGGAAACACCTGCTTTTAATGATTGGAATGAAAGAGGACTAACTAAAATTGACCAAGACCTTTGATTCTTTAGTGAAAGAATTTAACTTAAAAAGAATACACTTTTTTGCCTATTTACAAGTGCGTCATTTCATTGACGCCAATAAATTAATAGATCCAAACATAAATATCTCAGGGCTTCTAGATTCAACTAATAATATCTACCAAGTGGGGAACTATTCAATTCTCTGTCTATATAAAAATCTAATTTCTACAGAAGCTCAGGGAAAAATTTCAGATTTGTATGTTAAGTGGAGTAGAGATCTTAGAAATGTAACCTTTCATCGCTTTAAAAGAAGCTTCACACTTATTCTTGAATATACACAAGTGATTTCATTTAGAGAATCACATATAAAGTTACTAAATAGAGCCTACTTGACTCCATGGTTAATATCTAGGTGGAAGAGACAAGAAATAGTGAAATGTTCAAGATGCAGCGCTCTTGAGGCAGATTTGATCCATGTCTTCTACTCATGTCCCAAGATACAACAATATTGGTGTAAAGTTAAGTGCTGGCTTAATAAGTTTTTACAATCTAAAGTTAAACTTAATGTAGAACAAATTATATTTTTGGCAAATTCTCAATAAGCAGCTAATCAATACAGCTATATTAGTGGCTAGGCAGTTGATTTTATGTAATTGGAAGGAAAAGAACGCGCCGAGTATTACAGTTTTCACTAGTAATATAACACAACTTATAGTAGATTGTAAAGACCCCATGTTCGCCGTGATAATTATCTCAAACTTTTTTTGGTTAAATGGGAAGCGGTTATAGCTTCTCTATCAGAGAATTTGCAAAGCCAAATTTTATCCCATCTGCAGGATTCTATGCTATTTCAGCAGTTAGTACTATCTGGTAGATATAGACATCTGGGTAGTAGGGTCAATGCCAGCAACGTAAGCTAGATCTAGGACTGCTTAGTGATGGGTGGGCTTCGGTGTAGAGAAGGAGCGTAGTTTTGTTTTGTGTCTTTTTTTTTTATTCTTTCTCTTTGTTTTTTGTTGTCATTATGTTAATGTCAGTTCATTAAATTCTGCTTAATTGAGACTCTCCTAATCGACTATGTTAGAATCCTGTATAAAATAACAAGACAATATAAGAGTACGAGAACTGTTATAAATGTATATATTTATGTCATGATAATTAGTACGAATTTATGTTATGCTTGATGACAAGATTTAAAAATTAGGGGTCTCTCCCTTTTAATGTCTCCATAATTTCTCTGATAAGACAAAAGGTAATTGTTGATATTTATTTTTTTTTCGATTTGATGGGATCTGTATAATGAAATGGGAAAATTATCTGTTTATAGCCCTGCGAGGCGTTGATATTTTTGTTTTTCATGGTTCTTTATGTGATATAAGATTGTTAATTTGATGGAGATATCAATTTAAATAAAAAGAAAAAATATTTGAAAAAATAAAATAAATGTAGGTAGGTGTCAGTGATTTTAGGCACGGAAGATTAGGGGTTAATAATATTTAACTAGTGTTTGCGAGGCGGGAGTCGGCGGTTTAGGTGTTAATATATTTATTAAAGTGGCGGTGATGTCCGGTTCGGCAGATTAGGGGTTAAAAATGTAATTTTACTGTTTGCGATGTGGGGGGGCCTCGGTTTAGGGGTTAATAGGTAGTTTATGGGTGTTAGTGTACTTTCTAGTACTTTAGTTAAGAATTTTATGCTACGGCGTTAGCCCATAAAACTCTTAACTACTGACTTTCAAATGTTAGGGATCTTGGAGGTAGAGGGTGTACCGCTCAATTTGAGGACGACTCGTAATGCCGGCGTTAGGAAAATCCCATTAAAAATATAGGATACACAATTGACGTAAGTGGATTTGCGGTATGCTCGAGTCCCGGAAAAACGTGAGCGGTACACCTGTACCTGCAAGACTCGTAATACCAGCGGGGGGTTAAAAAACAGTGTTGGGACCTCTCAACGCTGCTTTTTTAACCCTAACACAAGACTCGTAATCTCGGCGTATGTGTTTGTAAAGCAAATGTGGTTTATGCCATTTTGAGTAAAAAAAAAAAAAAAAAAGATATTAAAAACAATTATATATCCCATTGTGTTTATTATGTATCAGCCATTTTTGTATAATTATGATTATTGAGCTAAAGCAAGCCAAAGCAATATGCACATCACATTCAGAATTCATAGCCCAAGCAGAAATAGACCCTTAATTTATGGATTATAGTTTTCAATGAAATTATCCATATTTTCTGTCATATATAGTTATGAGTTATTGAACAACAGTCTAGATACTGTCATCTATAAGTCAGCAGTTACTGGCTTTAATTCCACTTGTGTGTGGTAAACATTTTTTTAAACTGATGCCTACATTTATTTAACATAATCTCCCAGATATCATATTTGTTCTTGCATATATTAATATGACAAGCTACCATTATTAATTTATTCTTTTTTATTTCTGGTGTTCAGCATGATATAATATAAAGTAGTAGTAAAATAATTAAACAGGAATCAAGGTAAATTCATTACAGAGAACAAAACAAATTAGATAATATAAATAAATTGTAAAGTTATTTAAAATGACTAAACTATAAAAAAGGAAAAAATGGGGTTTCATGTCCCTTTAATCTCAGACTCATTACCCACTACCTTAACGTTCCATGAACTACTCTGTACAGTTATCTGACTAAACAGTGTTACCAACCACACTGGCTCCAATTCCATATTTACATTTTTTGTTTCTGTTTGCAATTTTTATTAGCTAATATAATTTTTATGTATTAAGCTGTTTACTTTGCCACAGTACGTGCTAATGCCTCTACAGACTTGTAAGGACAACACCTTTTCTACATAACAAAGCACAGGTAAATTAATAAATGGTTGATGATAGATCAATAGAGTTTTAATTTCCAATAGTTTTTCTTTTCCAACTTCCTTTTTCATATTTATTGACTTTGCAAGTTAATACACGTTTACTTGCCTATTGTATGGTCACTTTCATTTATTAAACATTTTGGGATTCAAAAAAACATATATCTTCTGTATTATTTCTAAAATAATCATGTATAAGATTTTTTCTTTCACTTGTTTCATGCTTTGAATTCCCCTCTCTATTTATCATCTATATTTTGCTAAAAAAATAAAATATATGATTGATCTTTTACTTATTTCATGCTTCAAATTCCTCTCCCTATTTATTTATGCTTAAAGGGACATGAAACCCCAATTTTTTTCTTTCATGATTCAAATAGAGAATACAATTTTAAACAACTTTCTAATTTACTTCTATTAACTAATTTGTTAAAATTCTCTTGGTATCATTTGTAGAAAGAGCAGCAATGCACTAATAATGGTTTCTAACTGAACACATTGGTGAGTCAATCCCAATCAATATATATGCAGCCACCAACTAACAGCTAGAACCTAGATTCTCTGCTTCTTCTGAGCTTGCCTAGATAAACCTTTCATCAAAGGATAACAAGAGAAGGAAGCAAATTAAATGATAGAAGTAAATTGGAAAGTTGTTTAAAGTTGTATTCTCTATCTGAATCATGAATGAAAATGTTTGGGTTTCATGTCCCTTTAATTAAATATTAAAATCCAGGGTGGCAACACCCTCTTTTTTAAGCTACCCATATGTAATGAAATCTCTGATCACTATCAGTATTAGCTCATTGTATTACACTTTCTTTATGTTGTTCTAGTAATCAGGGGTGGGACTACCATTGGTGCAGCAGGTGCAGTGGCACCAGGGCCCAAGAAACACTAAGTTGGGTGATATGAGTATTGACACGTCATCTGAGAATGTATCAGCAGTTATAGATACCCAGGTCTTGATTGGTCAACTCACAGCCATTTTTTCTCCCCAATTTGAGGGTATAAAGAAAGAACTTGGAGTTATCTCTACTGAGATAGCGACACTTTCAGCAGAGGTTAAACAATTTTCCCTCAGAATTGGGAAGCGGAAAATAGAATGATGGATGATGGCACAAGAGGGTATTATTCAAGCTCAAGAGGCTAAATTAAACAGTATACAGTTGCGCCTGGAGGATCTTGAGGATCGCTCCAGGCGCAACAATATTAGGGTCATAGGCCTACCCGAATCCCTGGAGTTTGATGACCTAATTAAATTTACCTCCATTACTCTCCCCCAGGCCATTGGAATAGCAGCTCATTCTCTCCCTGTAGCAATCGAGAGGGCCCACAGAGAAGGTCCCAGAAGAGAGTCAGCTGGCGGCCCGGTAAAACCCAGAATGTGTATTTTCAAGCTTCTCAGGTTTCAGGATAAGCTTGAGGTTCTGAAGCTAGCTAAGAAAGCTGGCACACAAGAATTTGGGAACAGCAAGATTTTGCTGTTCCAGGATTTCTCGGCGGAAACTTCCGCTCGGAGAAGACTCATGGCCCCTTATTGTTCACAGCTGATTAGCAAAGGCATAAAAGCTAGTTTATTTTACCCTGCCAAAATTATAGTGGAAAATAAGGGAGCTAAATTTACTTTCAATGAAGTAACTGAGATTAAAGA
This sequence comes from Bombina bombina, assembly GCF_027579735.1. Lineage (NCBI taxonomy): Eukaryota > Metazoa > Chordata > Amphibia > Anura > Bombinatoridae > Bombina > Bombina bombina. The sequence continues at coordinate 640,862,622 of NC_069502.1, forward strand.
GTTTATGAGAACCCTAGAACCTTAATATAATTTATTTAGAACTATCTTAGTAAAATATTGGTGTTTATATTATTTATGTATACCCAGAGTTCAATATTGATTTACATGTAAGGTAGTATTAACTCACATAAAGTATAAGTGCTTCTGTTAGCTGTTATTTCTTAGGTGTATAATAATCACCACTAAAAAAGTTGTTCAGCACTTATCCGCTACATTTGTAGCTATCAATGCTTATGCTTCTACTAGTGAATGTTCAGTGATCATATAGTTGCCACCACAATGATAATAAACAGTACTTTTGTGTTACACTTTCGTAGTTAATAAGTACGCTTCTACTAGTAAATATTTGGCGCTTTGTTTGTATGAAAATATTGGTGCTCCTGTTTAGTAACTATTTCCTTGGTGTATGATAATCACCCTAATAAAGTATACACAGCACCTATACGCTACATATGTAGCTATTAATATATGCGCTTGTACTAGTAAATGCTCCGCTAACATGTGATGGCCACCACAGCGATAATCCTGTATTTGAATAAAGTTTGTACACTGCTCCCAATAAATGGCCATATAATGACTGTTCGTGTTAATAGACATTAAGTGCTCAGAACTTAGTACTTTGAATCCCAAATATCCAATCAAAACCCCTCAGGACTGATAACATTTATACATCAGGGCTCAGATAACTTGTTTAAAATTACACACATAGGGACCCCATCGTCCCTCACAACCCCCCTGACGTGGTTTTGATGAACATAAAATAGAGCTTAACTAATTTATGATTTGAATAGCCAATATAATTTTAGAAGCTCTCATCCTATTGGGCTGATTTGAACAGCCAATAGGATTTCAGTAGCTCTCATCCTATTGGCTAATTTGAATTTCAAAATTCAAATATGCCAATAGGAATGCAAGGGACGTCATTTTGAAAAGGCTCCCTTGCATTGAAGATCCAGTGCACGGCGCTGACCATATAAAGAGGACACTCCGCGGCGGATGTCTTCAAGGATGAACCCGCTCCGCGCTGCCGGGATGAAGATAGAAGATGCCGCCTGGATGAAGATATAAGATATCTAAACGGATATTGTTTATATCTAAAGAAGATTGCATAATTATCTTCAGCTATCACTAATGGATATTACAGCATGAAGTGAACCGTGTCTCAATATGTTTAATTAATGATATATTATATATATATATATAAAACCACCGGGACTGTTGAAACTACAACCTTTTAAAAAAGATTGATCCCATTATACGAGACTTTGTACCGGAAAGCTAAGAAGTTTTAAAACTTTTTATTAATTTTCGATTCTGGGGTACCCTAAGACTGTATTTTGCATAATAAGTCGGCCGACTTCACCAATTTTTACCACATTTTTAGCATTGTAATAATTTAGATTTCTAGCATCGTATTAATTTATAATTTCTATTTTTTAAGGACTAATTTAATTTAATAAATTATTTATCTCGTCATTTATACATGTTTAGAACTTATTCATTTATTTATTTATTTAGGCACTCATAGATGTGTTAAATCCTCCAACTAGATAATTTTCTCACCACTAGCCAACCTCTTCTAGTAATTAAGAGTGACTGAAGAATTGTTTTCACATACTTAAATTATATTCATATTTATATACATTTATATTCATATAGGGTTAAGCATCGTTTTGCGCTACTACCCATAAATTTACTTTTTTTGAAGATATAAGATGCTGTCTGGATGAAGACTTCTCGCCGCCTGGATGAGGATGGCTGTCTGGACTTCAAAAATTGGAAGTGGATCGTCGGAGGTTAGTGTTAGGCTTTTTTTTTTACTTTTTTTGGGTGTTTTTTTTTAGATTAGGGTTTTTTTTCTTTTAAAGAGCTGAATGCCTTTTCAGGACAATGTGAAAGAGCTGAATGCCCTTTTAAGGGCAATGCCCATACAAATGCCCTTTTCAGGGCAATGGGTAGCTTAGGTTTTTGTTAGAGTTAGGTTTTTTTATTTTGGGGGGTTGGTTGGGTGGTGGGTTTTACTGTTGGGGGGTCTATGTATTTTTTTTACAGGTAAAAGAGCTGATTTCTTTAGGGCAATGCCCTACAAACAGCCCTTTTAAGGGCTATTGGTAGTTGATTGTAGGCTAGGTTTTTTTTTTTCCGTTTTCAAAAGCTTTATTGGTGCACAATGAAAGTTACATAAAGAAAGATGTCAATTGAAGGCATCAAGTGCCTAGGGCCCAACAATACAGAAGTACAAATCAGGACAATGCTATCATGTGGGCATAATAATTCAATGTACAGATAACAAAATTCTTTTAACAAAAGTAAAATTTACAAATTTAAAGTGCCGCCAAGGTCTGATATCCCCTGGCATATCTAGGATGATGAATAGGGGTATAGGAAGGGGAGAAAGAAAAGGGAAGGGGTTTTACAGGCACGATAATTACAAAGTAGGTCAGGGTCATCAATCGTAATGACTAGGTCAGTCTGTGGACAGGAGGTTGGGCTTCCAGATCGTGTCATAATTATGTTTCCAATCTGCCCAAGTCAGTTCGGATAAGTCTGAATTACCTAGTCTGTAGAAGATATATTTCTCCATGGTGTGTAAGTAGGCCATGGAGCTACAAATTTTGGTCCAACTGGGAGGGAGTTCTTTCTTCCACTCACATGCTATAGCATGTTTAATTGACATAAAGAGATAGATACATATGTGCGAGTGATGCTTTGGTAAGGTGTGTACTCCTATGTGTAATAGGGCTATGGCTGGTGATCTATGGAGAGATATGCCTAATTTGGACAATACTAGAAAGCAAGCGTTCCATAAGGGGCTGAGCTTGGGGAATTCCCACCAAATATGCATTGTGTTACCCTTCTGGCCACAGTTTTTCCAGAAGTCAGGAGAAGCACTCAGACACATTTTACACATTCTGGAAGGGACATAGTACCAATGCGCTAACAGTTTATAGAAGGTTTCATAGAGAGTTGTGCAGTGGATAACCTTCTGAGTAAGTTCTAGGGTACGCCCCCATGTACCTGTCATTACTAATCTCCCTAGGAGGGACTCCCACCATTGGAAATGAGCCAGTGAGTCTGGGGATGGAGTATAGCCTAATAGGGTGTAGTGGAAAGATAAGGGCCCTGATTCCAGATGGTCTCCCAGGGGGTCAGTGGACGATCCAGCATGGGCTTGAAACCCCATCTGACCAAGAAGCTTTTAATTCTGTGGTACTCGAACGGTAAGTATCGCAGGAGCAAGAGGTAAGCTCCGAATTGGGATATGTGTTTAAAAGTATCCCTCGAGGTGGTGAGCCAGAGGTCCGAGACTGTAGTGGCTCCCTGCTGGGCCCATTTAAGTGGGTGGGTATCCTGCAAACCCGTAACGAGGCCAGCAAGAGAAGTTATAGGGGAGGGGTGTGGAGCTATATGTGGGGAATGTCAGAGTTTGTCCCAGAAGTTGAGGCATTCATGGATAATAGAGTTTATCAAGTTTAGTTCTCTGCAACAATGCAGAGGGGTCCATATATGGTCTCGTAGATGTAAGTTAAAGGGCAGTGAAGCCTGCTCAATGACTCTCCATCTACACAGGGAGTGTCTAACCCCCAATTGTGCAACATGAGTGAGAATTGCTCCCTCATAGTATCGTGTCACAGAGGGTGACCCAATACCTCTACAGTTCTTAGGGAGCTGAATTATTTTATGAGCCACTCTGGGGGGCTTACCATGCCAGATGTGTTTGGTAAGTTCACTCTGAAATTGTAAAAGAATGTGTTTAGGGACCTTAACGGGAGGCACCGGAACAGGTATGTAAGCTTGGGCAGGAAGGACATTTTAAGAGCTGCTATCCCACCCAACCATGAGACATGGGTCAAATCCCAATTATTTTTAAGGGAGCGAAGCTCCAAAAGCAAAGGAAGATAATTATCCTTGACGACTTGATTTAAGTCGCCGGATATCTTGACGCCCAAGTGTAGGACGGAGGACTCCGTCCAATTAAAGGCGAATGTAGATTTCAAGGGAGCTAATAGGAAGCTCGGAATGTCCTGGGTGTATATCTCAGTTTTCGATAGGTTCAGTCTATAATAGGAGTGGGCATTAAAGGAGTCTAAAATATTTAGTAATCTGGGAATAGTGAGTGCAAGATTTGACGAGAAAAGAGTAACGTTGTCTGCAAATAAGGCGATTTTATGTACAGTACCGAAAAGAGTGACGCCTATGATTTGAGGATCGGCTCTAATCTGCTCAGCCAGAGGTTCAACAGCCAACGCAAATAATAGGGGCGATAGAGGGCAGCCCTGTCTGGTGCCATTAGTTACATTAAATGGAGTAGACTGAAAACCAAATCCTCTCACCAGGGCAGAAGGGGCAGAATATAGGGCCTTAACCACTCTGATCAAGTCACTAGGGAATCGGAATCTCTCAGGGACTACCCATAAAAACTGCCAGCGCATGCGATCAAAAGCCTTCACGACATCTACTGAGATGATAGATAATGGCTTGTGGAGGCTAGAGGAGAGGCTAAGAATGTTTAGTAAATGCTGAGTGTTATCGGGGCCCTCTCGTTTTGGGACAAATCCCACTTGATCTGGGTTGATGAGGTGCGATTGAAGGTTTGCTACTCGATTAGTTAGTAATTTAGGATAGAATTTTATGTTGGTGTTAATGAGTGATATTGGCCTATAACTAGCACATAACGTGGGGTCCTTATTAGGCTTTAATTTTGTTATGATGGTAGCTTCAAGAAATTCTTTTTTGAAAGTGCCCTCTTCTCGAGCAAGATTGTAGAGCCTGTGAAGTAAAGGGGAGAGTTCTCGGTTATATATTTTATAGAAATGAACTGTGAAGCCATCTGGGCCAGGGGATTTAAAGGACTTTGACTTGATAGCTTGCTGTATTTCAGCAATGGAAAAAGGGGAGCTTAAAAGGTTCTGAAGAGAGTGCGGGGAGATTTAAAGACTTTAAATATGTGCGCATGTGTTCCGAGGATGTCGATTGAGGAGGGAGTGTGCAGAACGTATACTGTGGATATGCGAGATACCTGTTCTGTTTCTGAGTTTGTTAGCCAGAAGGGTATCCGCCTTATTACTTTTGTAGTAGAACAGTTGTTTTAATTTGCTTAGATTAATTTGGGTCCTTTTAAGTTCGATTTGAGAGATATGATTTTTGGGCCTGCTTTCTAAGGCTCGCTTGTTTGATTATTATGATCCCCCTGATGGTCGCTTTTGCGGTACCCCATAGGGTGTCGTCTCTAACTAGTGCATTATCATTAGTTTGTATAAAATGGTTGAGTTCTTTACGAAGTTCCTCTCTAAACGGGACATCACTTAGAAGGTGGTGGGGCATGCGCCAGGGGCTTCTAGTGTGCGGAATGTTTGACTAATAAATGTCGGCCAGGACATGATCATGGTCCGACCAAGCGCAAAGGGAGATATTGGCATGCATGATAAGGTCTAAAGAATCTGCCGTGGAGAAAATGTAGTCTAGTCTGGCGTATTGCTTGTGCGTTTGTGAGAAATGCGTGAAGTCTTTATCTTTAGGATGGGTAGCTCTCCACACTTCAAAGTAGCCTGAACAGAGCATTAAATTGTGGAACTTACTGGCTAGTTCAACTGCGGAGTGTGTCTTGTTTGTGTCAACAGATTTCCTATCCACTCTGGGGTCCCAGACCATATTAAAATCCCCAGCCTCAATGACTCTACCCTGCTTAACCTGGTCAATTGTATGAAGGATATGTTTCAAATATTTGGGTTGGTGAGTATTTGGGAGGTAGACAGAGGCCAATGTGTAGAGCACGTGGTTCAGTTTACAGATCAAAATGACGTATCTAGATTGTGGGTCCTTAATAGCCTGGATAGGCTCAAAAGCAAGGCACTTGTGGAGTAGAATGGCAGTATCTTTAGCTTTTTTAATGAAAGGGGCATATTCAATGTGAGTGTATGACTTGGAGGAGAATCTGAGAGGTTCATTCGCTAGCCAGTGCATTTCCTGTAGGAATACAATGTCAGGGTTATGATGCTTCAGTGATAGCAGTAGGAGGCTGTAGGAATTCTAGGTGTGGGGGGGGGGAGAACCTAATGCTCAAGAGCAAATGGAGAAGGGCCAGAACACTAGCCTTGCTCTTCTAATATAAATAACTACATGGGAATAAGTAATAAACATAAAATTCAAAATTAAACAGTGGAAAATAGTGCAAAAAACATAAACATTGGTGCATTTCTAAATACATAACTGTAACAGCACTGACATCCGACCAGGCGTGTTTGACTGGTTATAAATGCCTAATAATGAGGTAGGAAGAAAGATCCTGAACTTGTACTAAAGGTCAAGCGGTAGACCCAGGATGCCCAAGAGAGTCTCGTGACTGCTGTAACTTGAGTCGCTTCAGTCTTTGATCCCTTGCAGACCATTCTGGAGCTGAGGCTCGTAATTTAGGGTGCAAAGGAGCTTGTATGATCAGGGGTTCCTGAAGGAGACCCCAGGACGTGAGGAAAGACAGACCCTGAGAGACAGTGGAGGCCACAAATGTTTGGTTGTCCCTAGTAATAATAAGTCTAGTGGGATAGCCCCATCTGTACCTGATGTTGGCTTTGCGTAATGTAGCAGTAACAAGTTGGAACTGTCGTCGTTGTTGGAGGGTATAAACAGACAGGTCAGGGAGAAGCTGGACTTCGCAAAATCTATCACTCAGACTTGGCTTTTTAAAGGCGGCTTGCATCAGCCGATCCTTATATAGAAAGCTATGAAAGCACACTATAACGTCTCTTGGCTTGTCCGTGGGCCACTATCCTGGAATGAAGGGCCCTATGTGCTTGCTCCATAGTGCCCGTTAACCCTTCAGGGGAGCCAACTAGTTCCTGGAGAGAGCCTGCAGGTATTTTTGTAGATCGGACGGTGAAACAGATTCTGAAATGCCTCGGAACCTTATATTGTTGCGCCTGGACCTATCCTCAATGTCTGCAAGTTTGAACTCCAATTGTCAGATTTGTTCAGCGAGGTTTTCAGAATAAGCCAATAGGCTGGATTGATCTACAATGATATCATCCTGTTTGCGCTCCAACGCATCCACTCTCTCACCAATTTCAGAAATCTCTTTCTTCAACTCTGCCGAGCTTCGTTGGCTCTCCTGGGTAATAGAGTGGGTCTGAGTGGCCAGCAGTTTCTTGAGTGTGGATTCCATAATGAAGTGCTGTGAAGCAGCAATAGAGCGTGTACTAGACAGGGACTCCTCATCTTGAGAATCTGGGTCGCTTATTTCTCTGTTGGGTTCCAAAGCCGACTCTTTGGCCACCTGCGAAAAGTAATCAAAAACAGGGTTTTTTTTTATTTAGAATTGGGCTTGGGGTGCTTCCTGGTGGAATGAGGCATTGTAGATAGTGCTTAGTCACCCGTACAGGAATTTGGTAGCAGGCCGTTATGCAGCCAAGAGATATACACACCACTGTTGAGGAATAAGCGGGTTAAGTGCACGTTTGTATTGACATTTCTAGTAATACACAAATACCTTTAGAGCGGGGCTGGACAGTTTGTCACAATAAGAACTACATGTTAATAGTCTACCATTTCCCTGCAGAAAACACATAAGGTAAAGGGGCTTAGTGAGTGAGCCGATACGGGACTGGTATAAATGGGCTCCATGTAAGAGAGAAAAAGACAGAGGCGCACAGGGCCAAACTCAAGTGAAATATTTTATTGCAAGTGAGATACACACATAAAAACAGACACTTACAAGATTCGTAAGTGCTACAAAGCACATCTGTTGAGCACTGTGTAAGTACAGCTGCTAGTCCTCCACACCAGGGTTAGATTGAAGTTTTCAGGCACGGTATCCGGAACCCCTGCACTGATGACCATGGATAGGATTGTTAGACAGCTGGTCAGATGCTTGCTCCTGGATAGCCTAACGCGTTTCCCCCCGATCAGCGGCCAGGCTTCTTCATGAGGCAGTGATAACAGCGTATGTGTTTGGAGTTGTGCCATTTTTACTTAAAGGAAAGACAGCCAATCATCGTAAGGAGGTGTGTTACTTGGCCAATCCTGTTCGTAGGTGTGTCTCTTACTGCTCCGCATACACATCTTCTGCTTTAGTGAGCCATAGTTTATATTTTATCTGGCGTTCTTACATATAATTGTTATAAACCACACAATTACAAATAAATATGCAAAGAGGTACTTTGAAGATAATTAAAAATTACATAAAAAATTACATAAAAGGTTTTTTTATAAAAAATTTCATTCCGAATGCAAAAATAGCAAGATCATGCTTTCAAGTTTGACCGCTAATATATACAGATATTAAGTACTTAAATTATGGTTATATAGTTCGCGATCAAATTTGAAACTAGATCCACATGATGATAGTAAATCCACATACTAATAAGGTTTCCCTGAGATGGTCGTTTATAGTTTGATTTAATAGAGGCATTCCTATTTCGCTTATGCTAGATTGCTACAAAAATTGAATACATTATTTAAAATTGATACATACTACATGCTAGATAAATAATTAAATAATTGTGATAATAATAAATAGTTTAAAGAATTTTTAATAATACAGAATTGCTAAACTAAGAACATAAAGTTTGTGTATTAAAAAACAGTAGATTTAATTTTTTGTAGAAACTATGGCCTAGATTTGGAGTTTGGCGGTAGAAGGGCTGTTAACGCTCCGCGGGCTTTTTTCTGGCCGCACCATAAAATTAACTCTGGTATCGAGAGTTCAATAAAATGCTGCGTTAGGCTCCAAAAAAGGAGCGTAGAGCATTTTTACCGCAAATGCAACTCTCGATACCAGAGTTGCTTACGGACGCGGCCAGCCTCAAAAACGTGCTCGTGCACGATTCTCCCATAGGAAACAATGGGGCTGTTTGAGCTGTCAAAAAACCTAACATCTGCAAAAAAGCAGCGTTCAGCTCCTAACGCAGCCCATTGTTTCCTATGGGGAAACACTTCCTACGTCTGCACCTAACACTCTAACATGAACCCCGAGTCTAAACACCCCTAACCTTACACTTATTAACCCCTAATCTGCCGCCCCCGCTATCGCTGACACCTGCATATTATTATTAACCCTTAATCTGCCGCTCCGTACACCGCCGCAACCTACGTTATCCCTATGTACCCCTAATCTTCTGCCCCTAACACCGCCGACCCCTATATTATATTTATTAACCCCTAACCTGCCCCCCACAACGTCGCCGACACCTACCTACACTTATTAACCCCTAATCTGCCGAGCGGACCTGAGCGCTACTATAATAAAGTAATTAACCCCTAATCCGCCTCACTAACCCTATCATAAATAGTATTAACCCCTAATCTGCCCTCCCTAACATCGCCGACACCTAACTTCAATTATTAACCCCTAATCTGCCGACCGGAGCTCATCGCTATTCTAATAAATGTATTAACCCCTAAAGCTAAGTCTAACACTAACACCCCCCTAACTTAAATATAATTTAAATCTTACGAAATTAATTAACTCTTATTAAATAACTTATTCCTATTTAAAGCTAAATACTTACCTGTAAAATATACCCTAATATAGCTACAATATAAATTATAATTATATTGTAGCTATTTTAGGATTAATATTTATTTTACAGGCAACTTGGTAATTATTTTAACCAGGTACAATAGCTATTAAATAGTTAAGAACTATTTAATAGTTACCTAGTTAAAATAATAACAAAATTACCTGTAAAATAAGTCCTAACCTAAGTTATAATTAAACCTAACACTACCCTATCAATAAATTAATTAAATAAACTACCTACAATTACCTACAATTAACCTAACACTACACTATCAATAAATAAATTAAATACAATTGCTACAAATAACTACAATTACATAAACTAACTAAAGTACAAACAATAAATAAAAAAGAACTAAGTTACACAAAATAAAAAAATATTTACCAACATTAGAAAAATATTACAACAATTTTAAACTAATTACACCTACTCTAAGCCCCCTAATAAAATAACAAAGACCCCCAAAATAAAAAATTCCCTACCCTATTCTAAATTAATAAATGTAAAAGCTCTTTTACCTTACCAGCCCTGAACAGGGCCCTTTGCGGGGCATGCCCCAAGAAAATCAGCTCTTTTGCCTGTAAAAAAAAAACATACAATACCCCCCCCAACATTACAACCCACCACCCACATACCCCTAATCTAACCCAAACCCCCCTTAAATAAACCTAACACTAAGCCCCTGAAGATCTTCCTACCTTGTCTTCACCATCCAGGTATCACCGATCCGTCCTGGCATCCGGTGCTGAAGAGGTCCAGAAGAGGGTCCAAAGTCTTCCTCCTATCCGGCAAGAAGAGGACATCCGGACCGGCAAACATCTTCTCCAAGCGGCATCTTCGATCTTCTTCCATCCGGTGCGGAGCGGGTCCATCTTGAAGCAGCCGACGCGGATCCATCCTCTTCTTCCGTTGTCTCCCGACGAATGACGGTTCCTTTAAGGGACGTCATCCAAGATGGCGTCCCTCGAATTCCGATTGGCTGATAGGATTCTATCAGCCAATCGGAATTAAGGTAGTAATATTCTGATTGGCTGATGGAATCAGCCAATCAGAATCAAGTTCAATCCGATTGGCTGATCCAATCAGCCAATCAGATTGAGCTCGCATTCTATTGGCTGATCGGAACAGCCAATAGAATGCGAGCTCAATCTGATTGGCTGATTGGATCAGCCAATAGGATTGAACTTGATTCTGATTGGCTGATTCCATCAGCCAATCAGAATATTCCTACCTTAATTCCGATTGGCTGATAGAATCCTATCAGCCAATCGGAATTAGAGGGACGCCATCTTGGATGACGTCCCTTAAAGGAACCGTCATTCGTCGGGAGACAACGGAAGAAGAGGATGGATCCACGACGGCTGCTTCAAAATGGACCCGCTCCGCACCGGATGGAAGAAGATCGAAGATGCCGCTTGGAGAAGATGTTTGCCGGTCCGGATGTCCTCTTCTTGCCGTATAGGAGGAAGACTTTGGACCCTCTTCTGGACCTCTTCAGCACCGAATGCCAGGACGGATCGGTGATACCTGGATGGTGAAGACAAGGTAGGAAGATCTTCAGGGGCTTAGTGTTAGGTTTATTTAAGGGGGGTTTGGGTTAGATTAGGGGTATGTGGGTGGTGGGTTGTAATGTTGGGGGGGGGGGTATTGTATGTTTTTTTTTTACAGGCAAAAGAGCTGATTTTCTTGGGGCATGCCCCGCAAAGGGCCCTGTTCAGGGCTGGTAAGGTAAAAGAGCTTTTACATTTATTAATTTAGAATAGGGTAGGGAATTTTTTATTTTGGGGGTCTTTGTTATTTTATTAGGGGGCTTAGAGTAGGTGTAATTAGTTTAAAATTGTTGTAATATTTTTCTAATGTTGGTAAATATTTTTTTATTTTTTGTAACTTAGTTCTTTTTTATTTTTTGTACTTTAGTTAGTTTATGTAATTGTAGTTATTTGTAGCAATTGTATTTAATTTATTTATTGATAGTGTAGTGTTAGGTTAATTGTAGGTAATTGTAGGTAGTTTATTTAATTAATTTATTGATAGGGTAGTGTTAGGTTTAATTATAACTTAGGTTAGGACTTATTTTACAGGTAATTTTGTTATTATTTTAACTAGGTAACTATTAAATAGTTCTTAACTATTTAATAGCTATTGTACCTGGTTAAAATAATTACCAAGTTGCCTGTAAAATAAATATTAATCCTAAAATAGCTACAATGTAATTATAATTTATATTGTAGCTATATTAGGATGTATTTTACAGGTAAGTATTTAGCTTTAAATAGGAATAATTTATTTAATAAGAGTTAATTAATTTCGTAAGATTTAAATTATATTTAAGTTAGGGGGGTGTTAGTGTTAGGGTTAGATTTAGCTTTAGGGGTTAATCCATTTATTATAGTAGCGGTGAGCTCCGGTCGTCAGATTAGGGGTTAATAATTGAAGTTAGGTGTCGGCGATGTTAGGGAGGGCAGATTAGGGGTTAATACTATTTATGATAGGGTTAGTGAGGCGGATTAGGGGTTAATTACTTTATTATAGTAGCGCTCAGGTCCGCTCGGCAGATTAGGGGTTAATAAGTGTAGGCAGGTGTCGGCGACGTTGAGGGGGGCAGATTAGGGGTTAATAAATATAATATAGGGGTCGGCGGTGTTAGGGGCAGCAGATTAGGGGTACATAAGGATAACGTAGGTGGCGGCGCTTTGCGGTCGGCAGATTAGGGGTTAATTATTGTAAGTAGCTGGCGGCGACGTTGTGGGGGGCAGGTTAGGGGTTAATAAATGTAATACAGGGCTCGGCGGGGTTAGGGGCAGCAGATTAGGGGTACATAAGGATAACGTAGGTGGCGGTCGGCAGATTAGGGGTTAAAACATTTTAATCGAGTGGCGGCGATGTGGGGGGACCTCGGTTTAGGGGTACATAGGTAGTTTATGGGTGTTAGTGTACTTTAGGGTACAGTAGTTAAGAGCTTTATGAACCGGCGTTAGCCCAGAAAGCTCTTAACTCCTGCTTTTTTCAGGCGGCTGGAGTTTTGTCGTTAGAGCTCTAACGCTCACTTCAGAAACGACTCTAAATACCGGCATTAGAAAGATCCCATTGAAAAGATAGGATACGCAATTGACGTAAGGGGATCTGCGGTATGGAAAAGTCGCGGCTGAAAAGTGAGCGTTAGACCCTTTAATCACTGACTCCAAATACCGGCGGTAGCCTAAAACCAGCGTTAGGAGCCTCTAACGCTGGTTTTCACGGCTACCGCCAAACTCTAAATCTAGCCGTAAAATCGTTAAAATTATGTTAACATGGGACTTTTTAACCTATTATTTTATTTTTAAAACCTAGAATTCATTATAAAAAAGTGTATTAAAATATTTAAAAAAACTTATTGGAAATGATTATTAGAATAAAAATATATGGCTTTCTTAATCTATTCTTGTATAGCCAAACTAAAAAAACAATATATACAAGCCAAGTCTCTACTATGTTATAGTTGTAGATATAATGATTGGCTTAGCTAGTAATATCATTCATACACCATAAAAATTAATTATCTAAAAATAACTGGGTATTGGGGTATAAATAAGTATAAAATATTTTGAAAATATATAATAGTAAGGGATATTAAAAAAGGGGGCCTCCTGAATTGTCATGATTCTGATATTAGTATATTACATAAATGCTGCTACATCTATGTCTATATTAAGGCCTAATGGTTGCAGAGTTTTCAGTTTATATCCACTTAGTCTCTAGTTTTCTTAGTGCTAGTAGCCTGTTTGGTTTGGATGGAGGGATGTAATCTATAATTTGTATTTTAAGGGAACTGGGGTTATTACTGTGGTGTTCTAAAAAATGCTTTGGTACACTATGTGTTACCAGTTTTTCTTTAATATTGTAAACATGTTCATTAACCTCCGTCTGGCTTTCCTTTTAGTTCGCCCAACATATAAAAGGCCACACCCACATTCTAATAGGTATACAATGTATGTTGAATCACAATTACTTTTTAGTTCGCCCAACATATAAAAGGCCACACCCACATTCTAATAGGTATACAATGTATGTTGAATCACAATTACTTCTGAAAGTGATATTGTGAGTTTCAGTTGATTCACTATTATGAAATGTACGTGCTTTATTAATATATTTGCACAAATTGCACCTTGATTTGCCACATTTCATAGTCCCTTTCCAATCCTTTAGCCAGTTCGTTCCTTCACTAGCTTTATTTTGTTCTATTTTTGTTTCTGTTTTAATTTTACTGGGTGCTAATAGGTTTCTAAGGCTCTTTCCTTTTCTATATGTGATGGTGGGTTTTGACTCTAAGTGTGGTCCTAACACGGGATCTGATCTTAATATAGGCCAATGTTTTTTAAGAATACCTTCTAGTTTTTTGGAGCCCTCATTAAAGGTTGTTATAAATCTAATAGGATTTTCTTTTTCAGATCTTAGCTTTATCAATTCTTTATGTATGTTAGTCCCTATAGCGTTTTGACTATTATTTTCTTTTCTTAAGGTATGGTTCCTATTTTTAAGAGTTGCTTTTTGTCTAGCATGTTTAATGGTTTCTTGGGTATACCCCTTCTCTAGGAATTTCTTTTCTAAGATGTCAGCCTCCATTTCATAATCCATTTCATCATGTGTGCAGTTTCTCTTTAGCCGTAAGAATTGGCTATACGGGACATTATTTAACCAGCTCTTTTTATGGGCACTTTTCGCCTGTATGAAGCTGTTTCTATCTGTAAGTTTTCGATAGTTCTTAACCGCTATTTTATCTTGGTTACCCTTATAAAGAATTAAATCTAAGAATTTTATTTGTTCTTTAGAACATGAATAAGTAAAAGATAAATTAAAATTATTATTATTAATAAAATCCATAAAATTATCGATATTTTCTCTTCCTTTCCATAAAATAATAATATCATCGATATATCTAGCGTAAATTAAAATATTCTCTTTAAAAGGGTTATTTTTCCAGATGTATTTGGTTTCAAAAGCATTAACATAAATTTATGTTTATTTTTTATAATGAATTCTAGGTTTTAAAAATAAAATAATAGGTTAAAAAGTCCCATGTTAACATAATTTTAACAATTATAGTTTCTACAAAAAATTAAATCTACTGTTTTTTAATACACAAACTTTATGTTCTTAGTTTAGCAATTCTGTATTATTAAAAATTCTTTAAACTATTTATTATCACCATTATTTAATTATTTATCTAGCATGTAGTATGTATCAATTTTAAATAATGTATTCAATTTTTGTAGCAATCTAGCATAAGCGAAATAATAATGCCTCTATTAAATCAAACTATAAACGACCATCTCAGGGAAACATTATTAGTATGTGGATTTACTATCATCATGTGGATCTAGTTTCAAATTTGATCGCAAACTATATAACCATAATTTGAGTACTTAATATCTGTATATATTAGCGGTCAAACTTGAAAGCATGATCTTGCTATTTTTGCATTCGGAATGAAATTTTTTATAAAAAACCCTTTTATGTAATTTTTTATGTAATTTTTAATTATCTTCAAAGTACCTCTTTGCATATTTATTTGTAATTGTGTGGTTTATAACAATTATATGTAAAAACGCCAGATAAAATATAAACTATGGCTCACTAAAGCAGAAGATGTGTATGCGGAGCAGTAAGAGACACACCTACGAACAGGATTGGCCAAGTAACACACCTCCTTACGATGATTGGCTGTCTTTCCTTTAAGTAAAAAAGGCGCAACTCCAAACACATACGCTGTTATCACTGCCTCATGAAGAAGCCTGGCCGCTGATCGGGGGGAAACGCGTTAGGCTGTCCAGGAGAAAGCGTCTGACCAGCTGTCTAACAATCCTATCCATGGTCATCAGTGCAGGGGTTCCGGATACCATGCCTGAAAACTTCAATCTAACCCTGGTGTGGAGGACTAGCAGCTGTACTTACACAGTGCTCAACAGATGTGCTTTGTAGCACTTACGAATCTTGTGTCTGTTTTTATGTGTGTATCTCACTTGCAATAAAATATTTCACTTGAGTTTAGCCCTGTGCGCCTCTGTCTTTTTCTCTCTTACATGGTACTGCATTGGAGCTGAGGATTGGATTACCCAGCTGATCACAGGCAGCACGGACACAGCCATTCAACAAATCCTTGTTAATTAAGGAAACTAGTAAAACGCCTTCCTTTTTCCTCAAATTTGGAATATAAAGAACAATACGATTGGATTGGACTCAGTCAGAACATTTTGATTGGATTGGACTCAGTCAGTAATTTAAAGGTACAACACACCATTTAAAGGGATAGTACCAATAGGCAGAAAACTAAGACTTACTTAATATCAATTTGTTTCTCTATTGTAACTGCCTTTATCCCTGCATTCTGTCATTTTCTGTTATACCTTGTAACTATTATTGGTAAGACACATATATGTATGTATACTGATGTGACAACATACAAATAAGGATATAGACCTAAATTAAGATTATCTATTAGTCATATATTTTTTAGCGCAATTCATTCTGTTCGTTATTTTTATAAATGGGCTTCTAAGGATACTATAATCCTCACCCCTATAAGAGCACAGAATTCTTCATTCAACAAGGGCCAAGAGGTCCCCTCTTGACTCGGGGAACAGGGGATACGCCCCGAAGAAAGGGAAAAATTGAGGTGGAAGTGACCAGCCCAGACTAGCTGGGCCGGAAAGGGAGAGTCTCAAGGGGATCACACTAATTACAGTACATCAAGGGAAATTACAGTTTGAAGCACAGCGTAAACAAGGCCCATGAGAACTATCTTCTGGTAGTATTATAATAATCCAGGAGGCCTGTAAAAGCAAAGTGTTAGATCAAAAGAAGAAATAACACTACACTTTTGATTGACGACCCAAAGACAACAAAGCTGACGCAGCAGCAATAATCCAGAAAAACAAATATGAGTGCAACTCAAAAGAGCAAAAATAAGTCCAGGTCAGCCTTCGTGGAAGTTGCTACTGCCAACTCCGTGGGTAGGGCTCAGTCTTGTTTGACCAAAACGTGTGTGATTACTGTAGATGATCACTCTTAAATTTATAGTGAAAAGAGTCTCATGTATGAGGGCCTTGAGTGGACCCACGTGTGAGTAGAGGGAGTCTGTTTTATTAGCAAGAGTGAGTGCCCCAATCCTATGGGAGGTCCTGTAAAGTTCCCAAGTGGTAAGGTTAGCTGAATGGGAGAAAAAGGTGATGGTCCCAATAAGGTCCCCAGAGATAATAAAGGATCAAATGGAGTACCCCACTGTAGGTGCTGTGGGTTAGAGATAGCCAGAGCCCCAGGTGGGCTGTGATAGAGGCTTAATTTGAGCTTTGACAGGAGGTCCACTGTGTATGGATGTAACTGGGGAGGGAGGGATAGGCCCGGGTATGAGTGAAGCTCTGTAGGTTATGGATACCTGTGGTGGCTACAATCACGCTGTGATGCAATTAAAGTGCATGAGTGTGTGGCTGTGCCTGGTGGCTACTATACTGAAATGACGTTAGGGATCAGCATAATGAGTAAAAAAAAGAAGCGGCCAAAGGCATAGATCTCACCCAGTTTCTCTCGGTTGCCAACTTCCCGAGGACAGAAGCTCACGTTGTAAGTATGGCCTAAACAGGCTGCACCAGGCCTACTCAGGCAGCAACAGGTGCCTCCAGAACCCTCATCAACCACTCCGACAGCTCTTTGAATGTTTCCAGTACAGACAGCTTCTTGAAGATCGTAGGAGTGGCGGATTATCAATCACCTTACTGGCACCCTGTTTCCTCCTGACTGCGTCTCCTGTCCTCACATAAGGCTGCAAAATGGCCACGGTTTGCGCCATAAAGGCCAGTAGTGAGTGGTAGGGCCCCCACCTGCAGACTACGCTCCTAGGGCTCTTCTGTTAGTCCTCGTGGGCTATCGCTGCTCCTCCGATGCTCTGTGTGGCCTCTCCTACCTCCGGTAAGGGCCGGTGCTGTAAGGTGTCCCTCTAGATGAAGCGAGGCCCCTGCAGTCACACTGGTTGTGCGATCTGCTTCTCCCCTGACAGGAATAACTGCGCTGTGTAGATGGGCCAATTCTTCAGCTCCGGAGCGGATCCCGACTATCTGGAGCCTGGAGGATGATACCTCCGCAATGTGAGCAGCTAGAGTGTCCTCGCAGCGGCCAGGCTTAAGGTCCTCAGATGAGGTAGTCAAATAGTGACTAATTGCCTTTTAAATAACGTCTTTTAGTTTCCCAAGGCAAAGGTGCAGGCTGTAGGTAGACGATATACCTCCCTTTTAATAGCTATTGTACCTAGTTAAAATAAATACAAAGTTGCCTGTAAAATAAATATAAATCCTAAAATAGCTACAATATAATTATTCGTTATATTGTAGCTATATTAGGGTTTATTTTACAGGTAAGTATTTAGCTTTAAATAGAATTAATTTATTTAATAAGAGTTTATTTAGTTAGATAAAAATTATATTTAACTTAGGGGGGTGTTAGTGTTAGACTTAGCTTTAGGGGTTAATACATTTATTATAGTGGCGGCGAGGTCCGGTCGGCAGATTAGGGGTTAATAAGTGTAGGTAAGGTAGCGGCGACGTTGGGGGGGGCAGATTAGGGGTTAATAAATATAATATAGGTGTTGGCGATGTTATGGGGCAGCAGATTAGGGGTTCATAGGGATAATGTAGGTGGCGGCGGTGTGCGGTCGGCAGGTTAGGGGTTAAAAAAAATTATTATAGTGGCGGCGATGTGGGGGGACCTCGGTTTAGGGGTACATAGGTAGTTTATGGGTTTTAGTGTACTTTAGAGCACAGTAGTTAAGAGCTTTATGAACCGGCGTTAGCCCATAAAACTCTTAAAGGGACACTCAATCAAAATTAAACTTTCATGATTTATATAGAGCATGCCATTTTAAACAACTTTCCAATTTACTTCCATTAACAAAATGTGCACAGTCTTTTTATATTTAAACTTTTTTAGTCACCAGCTCCTACTGAGCATGTGCAAGAATAAGTGTGTATGCATTTGTGAATGGCTGATGGCTGTCACATGGTACGTGTATGCATTTGTGATTGGCTGCTGGCTGTCACATGGTACAGGGGGAGTGGAAAAATACATAACTTTCAAAATTGTCAGAAAAAAAATGTACTACTCATTTGAAGTTCAGACTAAGTGCTATTGCATTGTCTTGTTATTTTGCATTTGTTGATTATGCAAATCTACTGTGTTGACTGGTCCTTTAACTCCTGACTTTTTTCTGCGGCTGGCGTTTTGTCGTTAGAGTTCTAACGCTCACTTCAGCCAAGACTCTAAATACCAGCGTTAGGCAGATCCCATTGAAAAGATAGGATACGCAATTGGCGTAAGGGGATCTGCGGTATGGAAAAGTCACGGATGGAAAGTGAGCGTTAGACCCTTTCCTGACTGAGCCATAAGACTAAGTGCAGCTCGCTCCTGTCACAGGAGCGAGCTGCACTTAGTGCTATGGCGCGGTCGGGCCGGGCTGTGACTATACAGCTGGCCCGATGCGCTGACTAAATATAACAGACCCGCTCAGCAGAGAGCAGAGAGCGGGTCTGTAAAAGCGCCATATTTTTAACAAATTAAAAGGTAAAAAATGCATTTATAGCTATAGCACCTAAATAATGTTATATAATTCTGCACTATGTGCAGAATTATATAACATTATTTTTAAGGTTTACTGTCCCTTTAAATGTAAAGTACAAATCTTTCTCTCTGGCACAAAGCCAAACACAAGAGATATTTTTTTTATATATATAAAAATAACCAAAACATTCATTATGCTATCGTTCTTCTCAAGGATAGTACAGCAAGCCCCAAGTTTTATTTTTACTTAAAGGAGAAACATTATATAAATATATAAAATTTACACTTAAAGGGACATGAAACCAAAAATTTTACTTTTGTGATTCAGATAGAGAAAACTATTTTAAACAAATTTCTAATTTACTTTTATTATTTAATTTGCTTCATTCTCTTGTTATCCTTTGTTTAAAGGTTTATCTTGCCAAGCTCAGGACCACCAAAGAACCTAGATTTTAGCTGCTGATTGGTGGCTGCAGATATATACCGATTGTGATTGGCTCACCCATGTGTTCAGTTAGAAACCAGTAGTGCATTGCTGCTCCTTCAACAAATGATACCAAGAGAATGAAACAAATTAGATAATAGACGTAAATTAGAAAGTTGTTTAAAATATTATTCTCTATTTGAATCATGAAAGAATTGTTTTGGGTTTCATGTCCCTTTAAACCTGATAAATGATAATTATTTCCACACATAAAAAAAAATTAAATGAGCTCTCCTCTGTGCTTCCAAATACACGTTGTGAATATTATCCTTATTATTATTATTATTATTATTATTTCAGTAGGTACTCGCAAAGTGTATTAAGTGTTTAGACACAATAAATATTATGGAACCTCTATATCATTCTGTCAATGTAACTAAATATATATAAAAGAGTGGTTACCAACTTTGCAGGGGCAATGTGTGCAATTTAATAACACTGAATTATATCATTTGAAATGGGTAATACGTATAAAACCTGAGTCCTTTTAGATCTGATTTGTCTATTAGTTAAACTGAGACCAGAGCAATAAAATAAGTTTTAGAAATAATCCTATAATATAAAAGGCCAAGTGTGTTTGTCCAAAGCTGTCATGCGCAGTAGAGACAGCACCAGGACAAACACACCTATCCTTTGAGTCCCTAGCTGATCTGCGGCAGAAGTGGGCATGGCCCGGGTGTGAGTAGGGGTGTGGCTGACGTGAATGACCGTGAAGGGGGCATGACTGGATTGAAGGGGGTGTGGTCGGGCATGGGCGCGCAATAGAGAGATAGAGAGGGGAGAGAGATAGAGAGGGGGGAGAGAGATGAGGGGAGAGAGAGAGAGGGGGGGAGAGAGAGAGGGGGGGAGAGAGAGAGAGGAGGGAGAGAGAGAGAGGGTGAGAGAGAGGGGGGAGAGAGAGAGGGGGAGGGGAGAGAGAGGGGAGAGAGAGAGAGAGAGAGAGAGAGAGGATGAGAGAGAGGGGGGAGAGAGAGAGGGTGAGAGAGAGAGAGAGGGGTGAGAGAGAGAGAGAGAGAGAGAGAGAGGGTGAGAGAGAGAGAGAGAGAGAGGGGGGGGAGAGAGGGGAGAGAGAGAGAGAGAGGGGGGGGGAGGGGAGAGAGAGGGGGAGAGAGAGAGAGAGAGAGAGGGGGGGGAGAGAGAGAGAGAGAGAAAGAGGGGGAGAGGGGGGATAGAGAGAGCAAAGGAGAGGGGGGGGGAGAGAGAGCACAAAAGAGAAGGGGAGAGAGCGCAAAAGGGAGGGGGAGAGAGAGAGCGCAAAAGAGGGGGGAGAAAGAGAGCGCAAAAGAGAGGGGAGAGAGAGTGCGCAAAAGAGAGGGGGGAGAGAGCAAAGAGGGGGAAGAGAGAGAGCAAAAGAGAGGGGGGAGAGAGCGCAAAAGAGAGGGGGGAGAGAGAGCGCAAAAGAGAGGGGGGAGAGAGAGCACAAAAGAGAGGGGGGAGAGATCACAAAAGAGAGGGGGGAGAGAGAGCAAAAAAGAGAGTGGGGAGAGTGGGGAGAGAGAGCTCAAAAGAGGGGGGAGAGAGAGAGTGCAAAAGAGAGGGGGGAAGAGCGCAAAAGAGATGGCGGAGAGAGAGCACAAAAGAGAGGGGGGAGAGAGAGCGCAAAAAAGAGGGGGGGAGAGAAAGCGCAAAAGAGAGGGGGGAGAGAGAGCGCAAAAGAGAGGGGGGAGAGAGAGCCCAAAAGAGAGGGGAGAGAGAGAGCGCAAAAGAGATGGGGAGAGAGAGCGCAAAAGACATGGGGGAGAGAGAGAGCGCAAAAGAGAGGGGTGAGAGAAAGCGCAAAAGAGAGGGGAGAGAGAGAGAGCGCAAAAGAGATGGGAGAGAGAGAGAGCACAAAAGAGAGGGGGAGAGAGAGAGCGCTAAAGAGAGGGGGAGAGAGAGAGTGCAAAAGAGAGGGGGGGGAGAACACAAAGAGAATGGGAGAGAGAGCGCAAAAGAGAGGGGGGAGAGAGAGAGCTCAAAAGAGAGAGGGGAGAGAGAGCTCAAAAGAGAGGGGGAGAGAGCGCAGAAGAGAGGGGGAGAGAGAGAGCGCAAAAGAGAGGGGGGAGAGAAAGCGCAAAAGAGAGGGGAGAGAGAGAGCGCGAAAGAGATGGGGGAGAGAGAGCACAAAAGAGAGGGGGAGAGAGAGAGCGCAAAAGAGAGGGGGAGAGAGAGAGCAAAATAGAGGAGGGAAAGAGAGAGTGCAAAAGGGAGGGTGAGAGAGAGAGCTCAAAAGAGAGGGGGGAGAGAGAGAGCTCAAAAGAGAGGGGGAGAAAGAGAGCACAAAAAAGAGGGGGAAAGAGAGAGTGCAAAAGAGAGGGGGGAGAGAGAGCTCAAAAGAGAGGAGGGAGAGAGAGAGCACAAAAGAGAGGGGGAGAGAGAGAGCGCAAAAGAGAGGGGGAGAGAGACAGCTCAAAAGACATGGGGGAGAGAGAGAGCACAAAAGAGAGGGGGAGAGAGCGCAAAAGAGAGGGGGGGGAGAGAGAGAGAGCGCAAAAGAGAGGGGGGAGAGAAAGCACTAAAGAGAGGGGAGAGAGAGAGTGCAAAAGAGATGGGGGAGAGAGAGAGCACAAAAGAGAGGGGGAGAGAGAGAGCGCAAAAGAGAGGGGGAGAGAGAGGAAAATAGAGGGGGGAAAGAGAGAGCACAAAAGAGAGGGAGGAGAGAGAGCGCAAAAGAGAGGGGGAGAGAGAGAGCTCAAAAGAGAGGGGGGAGAGAGAGAGCTCAAAAGAGAGGGGGAGAGAGAGAGCACAAAAAAGAGGGGGAGAGAGAGAGTGCAAAAGAGAGGGGGGTGAGAGAGCTCAAAAGAGAGGGGGGAGAGAGAGAGCACAAAAGAGGGGGAGAGAGAGAGCGCAAAAGAGAGGGGGAGAGAGAGAGCTCAAAAGAGAGGGGGGAGAGAGAGAACACAAAAGAGAGGGGGGAGAGAGCGCAAAAGAGAGGGGGAGAGAAAGAGTGCAAAAGAGAGGGGGGAGAGAGAGAGCACAAAAGAGAGGGGGGAGAGAGAGAGCACAAAAGAGAGGGGGGAGAGAGAGAGCACAAAAGAGAAGGGGAGAGAGAACGCAAAAGAGAGGGGGGGAGAGAGCTCAAAAGAGAGAGGGGAGAGAGCTCAAAAGAGAGGGGGAGAGAGAGCAAAATAGAAGGGGTAGAGAGAGAGCGCAAAAGAGAGGGGGGAGAGAGAGCTCAAAAGAGAGGGGGAGAGAGAGCTCAAAAGAGAGGGGGGAGAGAGAGAGCTCAAAAGAGAGTGGGAGAGAGAGAGCAAAAGAGATAGGGAGGGAGAATGCGCAAGGGGTGGGACCGCTGTACTGCAAAAAATGGCCCGTGTGAACGGGCTTTAGGACTAGTAAGCAATATTTGAATTAAGCAAATCAATAAACATACATCATTACAATGATTTAATGACTATCAGTTTAGAACTAAGGAAAACAATCAGTCTAAATTATTTTCGGTGAGATTACGAGTCTTGCGTTAGGAGCTGTGCAGTGCTAATGAACAGTTTTGTTTCACCGCTCACTTACCTGCAGCACTGGTATTACAGGTTTTTACAAACCCGGCATTAAAAGGCAAGAAGTGAGCGTAGAGCAAAATTGAGCTCCATACCGCACTCCAATACCAGCGCTGCTTAAGTCAGCGGTGAGCTGGTCATGCGTGCTCGTGCACGATTTCCCCATAGATATCAATGGGGAGAGCCAGTTGAGAAAAAGTCTAACACCTGCAAAAAAGCAGCGTAAAACTCAGTAACGCAGCCCCATTAATTCCTATGGGGAAATTAAATTTATGTTTACACCTAACACCCTAACATGAACCCCGAGTCTAAACACCCCTAATTTTACACTTATTAACCCCTAATCTGCTGCCCCCACCATCAACAACACCTGCATTATACTTATTAACCCCTAATCTGCCACTCCGGACATCGCCGCCACCTACATTATACTTATTAACCCGTAATCTGCTGCCCCCAACATCGCCGACACCTACATTATATTTATTAACCCCTAAATCTGCTGCCCACAATGTCGCCACAACCTACCTACACTTATTGACCCCTAATCTGCTGCCCCCAATGTCGCCTCCACTATATTAAATTTATTAACCCCTAAACCTAAGTCTAGCCCTAACCCTAACACCCCCTAAATTAAATATAATTTAAATATATCTAAATAAAATTACTATCATTAACTACATTATTCCTATTTAAAACTAAATACTTACCTATAAAATAAACCCTAAGCTAGCTACAATATAACTAATAGTTACATTGTAGCTATCTTAGGGTTTATTTTTATTTTACAGGCAAGTTTGTATTTATTTTCACTAGGTAGAATAGTTATTAAATATTTATTAACTATTTAATAACTACCTAGCTAAAATATATACAAATTTACCTGTAAAATAAAACCTAACCTAAGTTACACTAACACCTAACACTACACTACATTTAAATAAATGACCTACATTAAATACAATTAAATAAATTAAATTAGCTAAATTACAAAAAAAACACACTAAATTACAGAAAATAAAAAACAAATTACAGATCTTTAAAATAATTACACCTATAATCTAATAGCCCTATCAAAAAAAAGCCCCCCCCAAAATAAAAAAAACTCCTAGCCTAAACTAAACTATCAATAGCCTTTAAAAGGGCATTTTGCAGGGCATTGCCCCCAAAGAAATCAGCTCTTTTACTTGCAAAAAAACAAAAAACAACCCCCAACAGTAAAACCCACCACCCACACAACCAACCCCCCAAATAAAATACTAACTAAAAAAAACCTAAGCTCCCCATTGCACTGAAAAGGGCATTTGGATGGGCATTGCCCTGAAATGGGCATTTAGCTCTATTGCAGGCCCAAATCCCTAACCTAAAATATAAATCCACCCAATACACCCTTAAAAAATCCTAACACTAACCTCCGAAAATTCACTTACCGGGAGACGTCTTCATCCAAGCGGCAAGATGTCCTCAACGAAGCCGGCAGAAGTGGTCCTCCAGACGGGCAGAAGTCTTCATCCAGACAGCATCTTCTATCTTCATCCATCCGGCGCGGAGTGGGTCCAACTTCAAGACATCCGACGTGGAGCATCCTCTTCAAACAATGGCTTCTTTGTAATGAATATCTCTTTAAGTGTCGTCATCCAATATGGCATCCCTTAGATTCTGATTGGCTGATAGAATTCTATCAGCCAATCAGAATTAAGGTAGAGAAAATCCTATTGGCTGATGCAATCAGCCAATAGGATTGATATGGTATTCTATTGGCTGTTCCAATCAGCCAATAGAATGCAAGCTCAATCCTATAGGCTGATTTGATCAGCCAATAGGATTGATTCAACTTTAATTCCGATTGGCTGATAGGATTCTATCAGCCAATCGGAATCTAAGGGATGCCATCTTGGATGAC
Organism: Bombina bombina; assembly: GCF_027579735.1. NCBI lineage: Eukaryota > Metazoa > Chordata > Amphibia > Anura > Bombinatoridae > Bombina > Bombina bombina. The sequence continues at coordinate 640,887,585 of NC_069502.1, forward strand.
GTCACTTAAAGAGATATTCATTACAAAGAAGCTGTCGTTTGAAGAGGATGCTCCGCGTCGGATGTCTTGAAAATGGACCCGCTCCGTGCTGGAAGGATGAAGATAGAAGATGCTGTCTGGATGAAGACTTCTGCCCGCCCGTCTGGAGGATCACTTCTGCCCGTCTGGAGGATCACTTCTGCTGGCTTCGTTGAGGACATCTTGCCGCTTGGATGAAGACTTCTCCCGGTAAGTGAATCTTCGGGGGGTTAGTGTTAGGATTTTTTAAGGGTGTATTGGGTGGGTTTATTTTTTAGATTAGGGCTTTGGGCCTGCAATAGAGCTAAATGCCCTTTTCAGGGAAATGCCCATCCAAATGCCCTTCTCAGGGCAATGGGGAGCTTAGTTTTTTTTAGTTAGTATTTTTATTTGGGGGGTTGGATGTGTGGGTGGTGGGTTTTACTGTTGGGTGGTTGTTTATATTTTTTTTACAGGTAAAAGCTGATTTCTTTGGGGCAATGCCCCGCAAAAGGCCCTTTTAAGGGCTATTGATAGTTTAGTTTAGGCTAGGTTTTTTTTTATTTTGGGGGAGTTTTTTTTTAATTTTGATAGGGCTATTAGATTAGGTGTAATAAGGTTAAAGATCTGTCATTTGTTTTTTATTTTCTGTAATTTAGTGTTTTTTTGTGATTTAGCTAATTTAATTTATTTAATTGTATTTAATGTAGGTAATTTATTTAATTGTAGTGTTAGGTGTTAGTGTAACTTAGGTTAGGTTTTATTTTACAGGTAAATTTGTATTTATTTTAGCTAGGTAGCTAGTAAATAGTTAATAGCTATTTAATAACTATTTTACCTAGTTAAAATAAATACAAACTTACCTGTAAAATAAAAATAAACCCTAATCTAGATACAATGTAACTATTAGTTATATTATAGCTAGCTTAGGGTTTATTTTACAGGTAAGTATTTAGTTTTAAATAGGAATAATGTAGTTAATGATAGTAATTTTATTTAGATTTATTTAAATTATAATTCAATTAGGGGGTATTAGGGTTAGACTTAGGTTTACGGGTTAATAAATTTAATATAGTGGCGGCGACGTTGGGGGCGGCATATTTGGGGTTAATAAATATAATGTAGGTGGTGGCGATGTTAGGGGCGGCAGATTAGGGGTTAATATTATTTATCTAGTGTTTGCGAGGCGGGAGTGTGGCGGTTTAGGGGTTAATATGTTTATTATAGTGGCGGCGATGTCCGGAGTGGCAGATTAGGGGTTAATAATTTTATTTTAGTGTTTGCGATGTGGGAGGGCCTCTGTTTAGGGGTTAATAAGTAGTTTATGGGTGTTAGTGTACTTTTTAGCACTTTAGTTATGAGTTTTATGCTACGGTGTTGTAGTGTAAAACTCATAACTACTGACTTTAGAATGTGTTACGGATCTTGGAGGTAGAGGGTGTACCGCTCACTTTTTGGCCTCCCAGGACAGACTCGTAATACCGGCGCTGTGCAAATCCCATTGAAAAAAGGGTTTACAAAGTTTACGTAAGTCGGTTTGCGGTAAGGCCAAAAAAGTGTGCTGGCCCCTAAACCTGCAAGACTCGTAATAGCAGCGGTAGTGAAAAAGCAGCGTTAGGACCTGTTAACACTGCTTTTTCAGCTTACCGCAAAACTCGTAATCTAGCCGACAGTTAATTAAATTCTTAGCATAGCTGGTAAGAATCAGTTAAGATAATAATCTCGGCAAACCATAAAAAAAAATATTACCAGATTCCCAAAACCAGTGTTATTGTCAACGGATAAGACCAGGTTAACAGGAAACATTTGTGACTATAAAGGGCAAACGAGAATTGATTAACTCACCTGATTAAATAAGAAAACTTTCAATATAAAGAGCATAAATCATACTAACAAAACTCTTTCATGTGTTTTTTTTTCATACTTATCAACATTGTGGGATCCTTCACTGAAGTTCAGTGTAAAAAGAACCTCTTAGGTTGCCCCTGGTCCCTCTCTCGCTATTATCCTGACTTGTCCATTTGGTCAGCTTAGCCTCTTATCTCCTCTAGACAGGGTGTGGTCATTGTGCATGCCCTGTGTGCCCCTCTTGTGTTGTCTGCTTGTGTCCACTTGTGCCCCCCTTTTGTGGGTGAGTGTGTATTTTTTGGAAAACTCTTAACTTCTCCCCAACTAATAAGGTTAGGTTCACATAAATGATTGGCTAACTCTAATTACAGACTAATTAACATTTTTGTTAAGGAGCAACCAATGAACCCCACTAATGTTTGAAGACTAAAAGACTGGAACCATGTATGAATAATATGGGGATATTTGTGGCTATTTACACCAATAATGTAATGATAGGAATCATGCAGCTATGTTGGGGACCTTGAATATCATAATAACTAAATATGAATTATTTTTTTAAAGTACACAATTATATACTGACAGGGAACACTAGTTAATAGTTAAATTTTAATACTGATTAATAATATATATGTGTATGTCTACCTGAATATATAAGTAAATACACATGATCAATTTTACGGCTATATAATATAACACAGACACATGTTATTAATATGAAATATTAAAATGGTGAGTTTTCCCTGACAATTGTCCTGACAAGATTCTGCAGTGCTATAAACATAGGTATAACATTTATAAGAAGCAAATGGGAAGAGTTCCCTGCCAAGAGTTGCCAACTATAGTAGATCACCTAACATGAAGGTTGTGGTGACATAGCTTAGAGATTTTATCCCTAGAATTAAAACACCAGGCCTTTTTCAAATAAGTAATGTCTTTCCCCCCAATACACCTTTATATTCTAGACAAGGTTTTTGACCTACTCTAAGGCTACTCACATACAGGAAGTGCAGAATTATTAGGCAAATTAGTATTTTGACCACATCATCCTCTTTATGCATGTTGTCTTACTCCAAGCTGTATAGGCTCGAAAGCCTACTACCAATTAAGCATATTAGGTGATGTGCATCTCTGTAATGAGAAGGGGTGTGGTCTAATGACATCAACACCTTATATCAGGTGTGCATAATTATAAGGCAACTTCCTTTCCTTTGGCAAAATGGTTCAAAAGGAGGACTTGACAGGCTCAGAAAAGTCAAAAATAGTGAGATATCTTGCAGAGGGATGCAGCACTCTTAAAATTGCAAAGCTTCTGAAGCGTGATCATTGAACAATCAAGCGTTTCATTCAAAATAGTCAACAGGGTCGCAAGAAGCGTGTGGAAAAACCAAGGCGCAAAATAACTGCCCATGAACTGAGAAAAGTCAAGCGTGCAGCTGCCAAGATGCCACTTGCCACCAGTTTGGCCATATTTCAGAGCTGCAACATCACTGGAGTGCCCAAAAGCACAAGGTGTGCAATACTCAGAGACATGGCCAAGGTAAGAAAGGCTGAAAGACGACCACCACTGAACAAGACACACAAGCTGAAACGTCAAGACTGGGCCAAGAAATATCTCAAGACTGATTTTTCTAAGGTTTTATGGACTGATGAAATGAGAGTGAGTCTTGATGGGCCAGATGGATGGGCCCGTGGCTGGATTGGTAAAGGGCAGAGAGCTCCAGTCCGACTCAGATGCCAGCAAGGTGGAGGTGGAGTACTGGTTTGGGCTGGTATCATCAAAGATGAGCTTGTGGGGCCTTTTCGGGTTGAGAATGGAGTCAAGCTCAACTCCCAGTCCTACTGCCAATTTCTGGAAGACACCTTCTTCAAGCAGTGGTACAGGAAGAAGTCTGCATCCTTCAAGAAAAACATGATTTTCATGCAGGACAATGCTCCATCACACGCGTCCAAGTACTCCACAGCGTGGCTGGCAAGAAAGGGTATAAAAGAAGAAAATCTAATGACATGGCCTCCTTGTTCACCTGATCTGAACCCCATTGAGAACCTGTGGTCCATCATCAAATGTGAGATTTACAATGAGGGAAAACAGTACACCTCTCTGAACAGTGTCTGGGAGGCTGTGGTTGCTGCTGCACGCAATGTTGATGGTGAACAGATCAAAACACTGACAGAATCCATGGATGGCATGCTTTTGAGTGTCCTTGCAAAGAAAGGTGGCTATATTGGTCACTGATTTGTTTTTGTTTTGTTTTTGAATGTCAGAAATGTATATTTGTGAATGTTGAGATGTTATATTGGTTTCACTGGTAAAAATAAATAATTGAAATGGGTATATATTTGTTTTTTGTAAAGTTGCCTAATAATTATACACAGTAATAGTCACCTGCACACACAGATATCCCCCTAAAATAGCTATAACTAAAAACAAACTAAAAACTACTTCCAAAACTATTCAGCTTTGATATTAATGAGTTTTTTGGGTTCATTGAGAACATGGTTGTTGTTCAATAATAAAATTAATCCTCAAAAATACAACTTGCCTAATAATTCTGCACTCCCTGTATAGCCTTTGAATGGCATATGATATACCACTCCCTATTGATTGTGCATACAATTGGAAAACCAAATTAGTTTTCTCTCTTCTCTTCTTGCTAAAGATGGCTGATTTTGGACAAAGATAGCAAACACACATTAGAGAATTATTCTACCTTCTTTTATTGAGATCAATTCTCTGTAATTTTTATATTTAGTTAGCAGTGTTGCACAAATTTGGGCTGTGGTAGCTAGATTTGTCCTGTATTTATTGGACTGTTTTGTTGTAAAATATATGTGTACATATACCTGTAAATATTCAATATTACATATGTATTGGTTATGTTATAACACTATTCATTTTTTGATGACACAGTAGTTTGTCATTGACTTGATATAACGTCATCCTGTGTAGATCTGAAAAACCCCCATAAAAAACATAAATCTTGAAATAATGCCCATAATACACACATTTCTGTCTGTATACCTAATAATAAGCAACAAATGATGATGCAGAAATATTGCTTATATAACTGTCAAGTTTCAATAGAAAATATAATGGCTACATTGTTCAGCACAAAGTAGAGATATATTTTCATTATAAAGTGCTTTGCAAAGAGAGAATTGTCTAACAACACTGAAATAAACTGTTTGGAAACTGTTCCTGTAAATGAAAAACTAACAAAAATGAAGAAAAAATGTCCTTTTTAGGTGGAATTTCTTACGATACAAATAGGCTTTTTTCTCACCTAAAAAGCACAGGTCATTATTAAAATCCAGAGTGATACCAATATATAAAACATCAATCATTGATATTATTTCCTCTTTGCATGTTTATTTTGTTATAGGTTATAGGTATAAAAACAATAGACATTGGATTACGAGTTGGGCACTAACAGGTCTGTGTGAGCGATATAGCAATAGGGTTTATTGCGGCTGTTTGCATGTGTCTGAAGGAGAACTCAAATTATAAGATGAAAGTATATGCGGACGCGCGAGAACAATAGTGATTTACGATAGAATGATTACTGTGACCTCAGAGTTCTGGGGAGGGGGGGTCAAAAAAAGTGTCACAAAACACATAAAAATACAATGAAAAGTAAAGTTACACTCATAATAACAACATCTGCTAAAAATAATTTAAAACAATATTGCACAAAAAAGTTATAAGGGCTCAAAGATATATGGTCCCAGGTGTTTGAAAAAAAGAAAAACAAAAAGGCAGGCAAAGGGCTTTAACATTGAGATAAATACATATACATGTCTAAATGTGTATATGTAGGTATTTATATATGTATGTATTTATATATGTATGTATTTATATATGTCTATATATGTGTACATATGTATTTATGTATGTATATGTGTATATATGTTTTTACAGACATATATACACATATAAACACATAAATACATATGTTTACATATTTAAACATATATATATATATATATATATATATATATATATATATATATATATATATATATATATATATATATATATATATATATATATATATGTGCATTGGAACCCTTTGCAGTCAAATATATGAAAACATGTAAAAGCATATTTATGCAATATTTATATTTAATAAAGTGTTTAACTGTTTATTTGCTGTAAATATTTCACTTGTAATACGAGCGCTACCCAACATGCGCTAAAAGCTTACTTCTAGTGGAGTTAACGTGAGAGCGGGAGTTATAAATAGCGATCCACTAGTAGTCTAGTCTATTTTGAGTACCCAGAAAAATTATATATGGGATGAGTTTTGTTGAAAAGGATGTTGCATTATAATAATCCATGGAGCTAAAGAATCTGATCACTATCCAAAAATCTAGTATATGTAATTAAATACAGTATGTGTTAAAAAAAATAAAATTATTATTGCTAGAGTTTGTTAAACATCTGTTTTTTGTCCAAATAAATTCTTCTATTTCCTGTGCTTCAACATTAAGTCACCTAATGACAGAGTTTGCTTATTTTGCCATTTACAGTTCCAGTAATTATAGTTTGGTATTTCAATTTTATTTGACATCTAGAAGTCAAAGGAGACAGGGTCACGCTTTTGGGTCAAGGAGTGGCTAGTAACAAGGATTAAAAAAGTGCAATTAACACATTGATAAATCTTAATTTACATGTCAAGTCAGAAAAATTCTCCGAAGCTTGGATTCTCTTTTAGTTGTTATCATGTAGTATTGAAATATACATCACAATAACCATATTACAAATTGTTAATTATTAGTTTTAGTTTTTCATTTTTATAGATATGATTTCAGGTTTGGTCCATTGCATTCCTTATCCTCAAGTGGTATTTGTCAAGTTTTTAGAACGTCAGCATTATTTTAGTAATTTCTCTTAAGTTTTCTAAACATCATTACAATATATATTATATAGGAAATCAGTCTATGGAATGAAAACTAAATGACCCAGGATTATCACTATAAAGCCCTACATCTTTTAACCTTTACTGTTTTTAGCCTGGACATCACTGGAGGAGGGAGGGCTGATGTTTCTGAGCTACCTTTGTACAGGTAACTAGGGGAGTGGGCAGTTCTGTCTACACCTCTTGGGAGGGTATTACCCAGGGTATGGGCCAAGATATAGAAATTGCTTGTATTTTGGTGATAATTTCCAGTTTTCCGGTCTCAGGCCATGTAAATTCTTGTGTTATTTTGGCTTTCTCTCGAAAACAAGTCATAACTTTTACTTTGTAAGATGAGCAATGTTTAGTGTGGTTGCACTATCCATTGAAAGTATCGGGTGCACTATAACTTCTCTGGTAAATATGTTTTACCATGGAATTGTAATGTCAATTTGTGTGCTAATTTTAGCGCGGTCCAGCAATATTTCTCTGTATACAAATAATTCTTATGGAAATTCAGGGGAGATTAACAATTATATAATATAAGCTCATATATTATATGCTCCATTTTATTTTCTAAAAATATTTTAGTGCATAAATTATAGAACAGTGTTTCTCAACTCTAGTCCTCAATTACCCCTAGCAGGCCAGATTTTCATGATATCTGAACTAGAGCACAGGTGAAATAATCAGCTGATCAGTAACCATGGTTACTAACCTGCTCTCATCATTCAGCTGATTATTTCATTATTTGTGCACTAGTCAAAATATCCTGAAAATCTGGCCCGTTAGGTGTACTTGAGAACTGGAGTTTAGAAACACTTTTATAGAAGACCTGGGATCTTCAATGGCAGCCATCTAGGCAATAAATATCAAGCAATTTAAATCGGGTTTGATTGGAATAGGGCAAAACGTGTAATTTTGGTGCATGTGATTGTTAAATAGATCCGAATTTGAAGCTTATTACTAGAGGTGCTTGAATGGAGTCAGGGAATGGGAATGTGGCACTCCTTATTATCAACTGTTCCTTCTGAATAAACAGGCAACTCTAGCAAGTTATATTATCATAGGAAGAAAAAGGGAAAGAGTGAAGCCATGTCAAGGAGAACATACACTAGAATGGAAGTATAATTATCTGTTAAATGAATTCTTTTTATGTCATTATAATGTTTTACATTTTATTACAAAAAGAGTTATGTTGTTATGGTCATTTATGTATGTGAGCACCAAATACATTTGTTATAAGGTTGGCGGACATTCTTCCATAAGTCATACAGAGATGTAAGAGATCCTATTTTGAAAATAAATGGGTTTGTTATTCCTAGTGAGGGATTTCATGTCTATTGATTGCTATACAAATGAAAATCACCAGCAGCCATATCCTCTTCTTTCAACAGTGTGGTTCTATGATTGTAGTTTTCAAACACTTTTTTTTTTCAAGACAAGCTTTATTAACAAATAAAAAGTTGTACTAAAAATCATTGATTGATATACAATAATATAAATCTGTTACAAGAACAAACAAAATTACACAAAAAAATGATAAATGGGTCTTTTTGCCCGGCAGAGTTGAAAACATCTCATGAGAACTACAGACAACCATGATCGGCCAAAAGTCCATAAATCCATAAGAATATAATCCCAGGCAGAGCTTGTCGAGTTCAATATTACATATTAACAGAGACTATGTGAAGGATCAAGAAAGTAAGCAGCTAAATGATTCATAAATGTAAGCAAGCTGTGTTACCCAATCAATTGTATCAGACATTTAGAGAAAGTGGGGAGCAGGGGGCACATCTGGGATGGGAAGGGAGGAAAAAAAAGGAGAGGGGAATCCAGTAAGGTGTCCCATAAGGGTTAAATAAGAAGTATCTTTCTTTACAGATACAGATAAAAATTAAGCTATCTGCCTATGCATAACATTAATGAAACTCATCATTACACTTTGTGTCCACGCTAGTTCTCCACCACCATTCTAGTTTTCAAACACTTTATGGAATCATAAAGTATTTGATTGATTTGATTGCTTGGTGCTGTTGTTTACCAAGTGTGTTAAAGAAAATGAGACAAAAACTATCCTCTAGATGTTGTATTTTCTGAAATTAATGATCTCCTCATGTTGGTTATGTCACAAAACCAGAAGAGTAAAAATCTGGGCCTAATCAGAGGGGTGCGATAGAGCTCAGCAGCAAAAAGGTTAAAAAGCAGTCAGACTGTCTAGCTGCCCCCATCTTGTGTGTGTGTGTTTTTAAGGGGAGGAGTAATACAGAGAAAGGGGCTAAATTATCAAGCTCCGAATGGAGCTTGGTGCCCCTGTTTCCGCGCTCCATAACTTGTCCGCCTGCTCTGAGGCTGCGGACATCAATCTGCCTGACCCTTTACAATCGGGCTGATAGACCCCTCTTCTAGCGGCCGCGAATCTGCAGGGGGCGGTATTGCACAAGCAATTCACAAGAACTGCTTGTGCAATGATAAATGCAGACAGTGTATGCTGTCGGCATTTATCGATGTGTGGCAGACATGATACGCTAATTCAGTATTATGACGTATAATCTATGCTTGTCATTGCTGCAGGAGAAAAGACTGAACCAGCACTATCCTGTTGTAAGAAAAATTGAAGAGCTTGAGCAATATACAGTCTCACAGTAAGACCTTGATACAGAGAGAGATGACTGGACTGTGAAAAACAGTGGAACTTGAAAATAGGTTAAAAGCAAGACTATATTTATTAGGGGTGTAGGGTTGTTTGATCTTGCCACCTCTGAGGTTGCGGAGAAGAAAAATAAGCAGTTTCTGCTTCTTAAATATGTGGCACCTGCTCCACATAGCCGAAAAAGCTGCAAATGCCGATTAATACATGTACCCCTTATTGTACAAAAATAACCAAAGTAGATATAAGGAGTAGTAAAGTGTATGATATAGAGGACAGAACAAAGGATAGGCAGGCATACAGCTTAGGAGTGGTGAGAAGGGAGAGAAACATGTGCATATGTTTTCAAAGTGAAGTCTTTTTATGTATCAAAAAGAAAACTAATAAAAAATAATGATATAAGATAGGGGAGCAAATTATGATGGTAAAGATAAGAAAAAGTGAAGAAGAGTAAGAAAACAAAATGGTTTAGGAGATACATTATAGTGCTATTGAGAGGCGTGGTTATAAAGAGAGAGCCTGGAAGGGAGAGATTTAGGAAAGAACAAGGAACAATAAAACTAGTGGGGGCAAAGGGTGAGGAAACAAGGGCAACTGGTTAGGAAACAAGGACAATGTGTGAGGGAACAAGGACAACGGGTGAGGAAACAAGGGCAACGGGTGAGAAAACAAGGGCAACCGGTGAGGAAACAAGGACAACGGGTGAGGGAACAATGGCAGCGGGTGAGGAAACAAGGACAACGAGTGAGGGAACAAGGACAACGGGTGAGGAAACAAGGACAACGGGTGAGGAAACAAGGGCAGCGGGTGAGGAAACAAGGACAACGGGTGAGGGAACAAGGACAACGGGTGAGGGAACAAGGACAACGGGTGAGGAAACAAGGGCAACGGGTGAGGAAACAAGGGCAACGGGTGAGGAAACAAGGACAGCGGGTGAGGGAACAAGGACAACGGGTGAGGGAACAAGGACAACGGGTGAGGAAACAAGGCAACTTGAATAAATGTTGATTGAGGAGCTTAAAAAAGTTGATGCAAAAGTAAAAAAGATATAAAAAAATAGATAAATGACACAGAGAGATAGGTGGGCAAGAGATAAAAAAGCACAAATTATACCAGTGGCAGATGATTTTTTTTTTCTCTTTAGAGCGATAGTAAAGTCCAAATTAAACTTTCACGATTCAGATTATAATTTACTTTAATCATCAAATTTGCTTTGTTCTCTTGAAATGCAAGTAGTAAGAATAAGGGTTGGTGCTAACTGTAATCCTAAAAGCCTAGTTATAAAAACTACTCCTCCTTAGTAGTTCGAAATAGAGTTAATACTGAAAACTAGAGGTAAATAACTGGCGCTAAACAAATAGCTAGGATTACACTACCTAAGGATAATAATAAATAAATACCTATATAGTAAATATCTGTGGTCAAATACAACTAGTGATACAAAAAAATAACATTAATGTGAATTAACCTAGAAATGACAAGTGCACTTGCTACTTAGTGTCGATCCTTAAAATGCAAATAATAAAACTCTGTGGTCTAATCCGTGCTGTGGTATGGGCTTAAATCTAACAATAGCCTCAACTAGTATTATGATGCAGGCCAAAGGATACAATGTGTAAAAAAAAATCAAAAAAAGGTGTTATAGCGGTCTGCTAAGTGGAACAATAATAAAATCTGTTAAAGTGTATAGGTGCCGGTTTATGCAAATAAATCTCTCTGACTAGAGTTTAAAAAATATATATATATTTAATACTAAACATTAATATACAAATGTTGCTGACTGTTATAAATAATTAATCAAAACACACACTAGGGAGGTCTCCCTTAAGTGTAATAGGCAAGAAACAAATATTGGCTCCAAATAGAATGAATGTATCACACGTATGTCTGATATAACAAAGTTCCTGTATGATGGGAAAGTCACAGTTTTATAACTAGTAAGGTACCTTACTGAACTCGGAGTAATGGGAGCTGGCAGCTCGACCATATGTTAATTCCTTGTGCTTTCTTCGGCGTCTGTGTTTGACGGGGTATTTCGCAGCAATATTGATAAAGCCCTCCCGGGGTGAAACGCGTAGAATTTACTCCAGTGATTTTGTTTTTACTATTGGGACACTACGAGACTTATACAACACTAACAGCTGCGATCCAGCCCCCTCTTGTGGACTAACAAAGTCAACTGCCACTTGAGGACCAGGGATCTGATCAGCGCCAATACTAGTTGTCCTATCCTGCTGCTAATACTGCTTGGAGTGCAGTTTTTAAGGAACACTTCCACCTTATTTAAGGTTCACAGGCATCTTGTGACGTTGTGACATTGACCAGACTGCTACACCTATCATCAGAGGTGCCGTCACACTCACTCAGTACGAGGATCCATCCGGCCTATCAAAGAAAGGGTGTGTGGCCCAAACCGCCAATCATTACGAAAGTGGGCGGCTTGTTGTTCAGCCGCGAAATACCCCGTCAAACACAGACGCCGAAGAAAGCACAAGGAATTAACATACGGTCGAGCTGCCAGCTCCCATTACTCCGAGTTCAGTAAGGTACCTTACTAGTTATAAAACTGTGACTTTCCCATCATACAGGAACTTTGTTATATCAGACATACGTGTGATACATTCATTCTATTTGGAGCCAATATTTGTTTCTTGCCTATTACACTTAAGGGAGACGTCCCTAGTGTGTGTTTTAATTAATTATTTATAACAGTCAGCAACATTTGTATATTAATGTTTAGTATTAAATATATATATATTTTTTAAACTCTAGTCAGAGAGATTTATTTGCATAAACCGGCACCTATACACTTTAACAGATTTTATTATTGTTCCACTTAGCAGACCGCTATAACACCTTTTTTTGATTTTTTTTTACACATTGTATCCTTTGGCCTGCATCATAATACTAGTTGAGGCTATTGTTAGATTTAAGCCCATACCACAGCACGGATTAGACCACAGAGTTTTATTATTTGCATTTTAAGGATCGACACTAAGTAGCAAGTGCACTTGTCATTTCTAGGTTAATTCACATTAATGTTATCTCTTGAAATGCAAGTCTGTCAAAAGATCTGAGATAAGGAGGCTGTCTGCAGAAGTTTAGATACAAGGTAATTACAGAAGTAAGAAGTATATTAATATAACAGTATTGGTTATTCAAAACTGGGGAATGGTAAATAAAGGGATTATCTTTTTAAACAATAACATTTCGGTGTTTTCTATTTCTTCAATGGATTGCTATTGCTCTAATAACATAATTAGGACAGTGACACATTTCATCATGATTTTAGGTATTTCATCCCTCTTGACAAATGTCCTGTTATAATTTATGTACATCTGTTTCACAATCATTTACAGGACATTCACTTCTACGTGACATGTGACACTAGATCAAATAGAGGTTTTTTTTAGTGCAGGGCAGGCAGTAACAGGTCAGATCAATTGACTTGGTTATTATCTGTAGTTAGGAACTTAAATTCATGAGATCTTTGTAAAGCAGTTCATACTTATTTCATATGCTTAAAATTCACTAACTGAAATATCACTAAACTAGTCCTAAAGCATGTTCACACGGGCCATTTTTTGCAGTACAGCAGTCCCACCCTTTGCTCTCTCTCTCCCCCTCTCTTTTGTGCTCTCTCCCCCTCTCTTTTGCGCTCCCTCCCCCTCTCTTTTGCGCTCTCTTCCCCTCTCTTTTGGGCTCTCTCTTGCTCCACCTCTCTTTTGCTCTCTCTCCCCCCTCTCTTTTGCTCTCTCTCCCCCTCTCTTTTGCTCTCTCTCTCCCCCCTCTCTTTTGCTGTCTCTCCCCCTCTCTTTTTCGCTCTCTACCCCTCTCTTTTGCCCTCTCTCTCGCTCCACATCTCATTTGCTCGCTCCACATCTCATTTGCTCTCTCCCCTCTCTTTTGCTCCCTCTCTCCCCCTCTCTTTTGCTTTCTCTCCCCCCTCTCTTTTGCTCTCTCACCCCCTCTCTTTTGTGCTCTCTCTCCCCCTCTCTTTTACTCTCTCTCTCCCCCCTCTCTTTTGCGTTCTCTCTTTTGCGCTCTCTCCCCCCTGTTTTGCGCACTCTCTCCCCCTCTCTTTTGCGCTCTCTCCCCCCTCTCTTTTGCGCTCTCTCCCCCTCTTTTGTGCTCTCTCCCCTCTCTTTTGCGCTCTCTCTCCCCCTCTCTTTCGCGCTCTGTCTCCCCCTTTCTTTTGCGCTCTCTCTCCCCCCTCTCTTTTGCGCTCTCTCTCCCCACCTCTCTTTTGCGCTCTCTCTCCCCACCTCTCTTTTGCGCTCTCTCCCCCCTCTCTTTTGCTCTCTCTTTCATGCTCTCTCTCTCCCTCTCTTTTATGCTCTCTCTCTCCCCCTCTCTTTTGCGCTCTCTCTCCCCCCTATTTTGCACGCTCTCCCCCCTCGCTTTGGTGCTCTCTCTCTCCCCCTCTCTTTTGCGCTCTCTCCCCCTCTCTTTTTTACTCTCTCTCCTTCCCCCTTCTCTTTTGCTCTCTCTTTCCCCCCTCTCTTTTGCGCACTCTCCCCCCTCTCTTTTGCTCTGTCTCTCTCTCTCCCCCCTCTCTTTTGCGCTCTCTTTCCCCCTCTCTTTTGCGCTCTCCCCACCCTCTTTTGCTCTGTCTTTCTCTCCTTTTTGTTTGCTCTCTCTCTCCACCCCTCTCTTTTGCTCTGTCTCTCCCCCCTCTCTTTTGCTCTCTCTCTCCCCCTCTCTTTTGCTCTGTCTCTCTCCCCTCTCTTTTGCTCTCTCTCTCCATCCCTCTCTTTTGCTCTCCCCCTCTCTATTGTTCTCTCTCCTCCCTCTCTTTTTCACTCTCTCCCCCTCTCTTTTTCTCTCTCTCCCCCTCTCTATTGCTCTCTCTCCCCCTCTCTTTTGCGCTCTCTCTCTCCCCCTCTCTTTTCTCTCTCTCTTCCCTCTATTTTGCTCTTTCCCCTCTCTTTTGCTATTTTCCCTCTATCTTGCTCTCTCTCCCCCCTCTCTTCTGCACTTTCCCCTCTCTTCTGCTCTTCCCCCTCTCTTTAGCTCTTTCCTATCTCTTTTTGTCTCTCCCCCCTCTCTTTCTATTTCTCTCCCCTCTCTCGCGCTGACCGTGCTGACCACGCCCCAGCCACATCCTGACCACACCCATAATCCTGTCAACCACACCCACGACCCCACCCTGTCACTGCCACTTTCGCTGCAACAGCATGTCAGGTAAGGCCAGGTGTTTGTCCTTGTGCTATCTCTACTGCGCATGACAGCTTCGGAAAAACACACTTGGCCTTTTATATAATAGGATGTATAATATGACTGTGTAATAAGCCAAACAGTTACTCAAATAACTTGGAAGAGAAATGACTGATTAATCTGAATCTGGAAAATTTGAAATCACTGTCTCTGATGGTTATATGTTTACATATGGTTAGAAACACAGTTCTAAACATCTTGATGTGGCCCTCATCATTTACTCATGTAGCATGTAAGCATTTCAGTAATTCCTGTAGTTATTTTTCAAAGTACTTAAATAGCCATAAAAGTGTAGAAAGAAAATCCTTTAATGTGTTATTATAGCATATAAATATGTGCTGAGTCCCTGCAAATGGCTGGAGCACATGGTAAAGGTAGCTGTAGAGTAGCAATACACTACTGGGAGCTAGCTAAACACATGGAGAGAGCCAATGACAAGAGACATATGTGTGTAGCCACGTATCACCAGCTAGCTCACGGAGGTGGATTGCTACTAATACTTACCTAGGTATGATTTTAAAAATAGGATTACATCACTAGGAAGGGAATCTCTAAGGAAAGGTAGTTGGTTCCATCAGTTCATGGAAATATAATCCATTAAAGGGACAGTATACTATAAAATTGTTTTTCTCTTAATGTGTTTCCAATTACTTTTTTTTGCAATTACTTTTTTTTACCTGCTGCAGAGTTTAAATGTATAGGATTTGCTTTTTTAAGGCTTATTTGTGTATATGAATTAGCTGATTTTGTGTTTTGAAGCTCCCAGAAGTACACTGCTGCTTTGGAGCTGACTTAAACTACTAGCTTTGCAGGAGTTAAACACACAGCTATATGCAAGCAATAGTTCAATAATAAATTGCTCTAACAATAAAGCATGTTTTTTTTTGCTTTTCACTTTTATGTCCCTTTAAGGGTATGTATCCA
Organism: Bombina bombina; assembly: GCF_027579735.1. NCBI lineage: Eukaryota > Metazoa > Chordata > Amphibia > Anura > Bombinatoridae > Bombina > Bombina bombina. Next base: position 640,903,119 of record NC_069502.1, read on the forward strand.
CAGACGGAAAAACCTCTTGTGAAATGTATTCATACAAGATAGTAATTGTCCTTGCTTCACAAGTAATTAATTTGTTTGTGGTGTTACTTTAAATGGATACTAAACCCAAATGTGTTCTTTCATGAGTCAGATAGAGCATGCAATTTTAAGCAACTTTCTAATTTCTCCTATTACCAATTTTTATGTGTTAACAAAACTGTCCACTGAAAAAAGTCCAGTTCATTCAAAAACCATAGCAAAATAAAAAACATTAAAAAATTGTGACATTTCAGGAAATGCTTAAAGGGATACTAAATCCGATTTTTTTTTAATGATGCAGATAGAGCATGGAAATTTAAGCAACTTTCTTAAAGGGACAGTCAACACCAGAATTTTTGTTGTTTAAAAAGAAAGATAATCCCTTTATTACCCATTTCCCCGTTTTGCATAACCAACACAGTTATAATAGTACACTTTTTACCTCTGTAATTACCTTGTATCTAAGCTTCTGCTGACTGCCCCCTTATTTCAGTTCTTTTGACAGACTTGCATTTTAGCCAGGCCCGGGGCTTGTATAAAGCAGGCTAAGCAGCCGCTTAGGGCTCCCCAGCCGGGGGGGGCGCAAAGTTAGAGAACGGCAATGGTATTTAAAAAAAGAAATAAAAAAATTTTGTTTTCAGTTGCTGCAGTCAGAACAGTGGGGTTAACAGTGGCAGGGTGCGGACCGCACGGTGCACCAGGGCTGACACCCTCCAGGGGGTGACCACCAGGCAGGAACTGTTACTCTACTCGAGTTAGCCTCTTCGACACCCGCGATGATGTCACCTTACCTAAATGGTTGCACTTGCTGAGTTCCACACTTTCTGTGCGCAGGACGTGGGTTATCTGTCACTGTAAGAACTTAGTGAATGAGGAAGCGCTGCGCAATGATCAGAGTGCAGACTGTAGGATGGTGAATCCACGCCTCTGAGGAAGCGATTGTGAAACGTGACCGTGTTAGGGGAGTTCGTTTCTCTTTTTTAACTTGCTCCACTATGGTTATTTAATTGTTAACAACAGCTTTATTCTCTAATAATTATTTTTTTGGTCTCGCAGCCTTCGGGCTTTAAGATTTACTTAAAAATATTTAAAAATATCTAATCTGGGTAAGCAAGTTGTGCTACCCCTAGTGTACCAAGACCTGGGGAAAAAAAAAAACGCTTGATCGTATACTTAATAGCATACTTCATTAGCAGCATTACTCAGTCTGATATATCAGTAGCGATGTCCAAGATACAATTTTCAGCCGGTATGCGAATTGCGCTACCGGATTGTTAGAAATACTCTAAATATCGCTCTATGTTATTACCTAATGCTAGACTATATTCATTACTAATATCCAGTTACTGATACTACTATTTTAGATTTATACTTTACCTAACAGTTTATGTGAGATGCTTAAACTACATGCTGGTTAATGAAAAGTAGTGGTGTTTAACTTATAGTTTCATTTGGTAAGCGGATTGTGCTGCCTAAGACATAGAAATATAATAAATGCTGCTTTTTTCATTTGATTTTTATGACATACTTTAAGTATTTATCCTTACAAATAATTAATCTGGATAAGCAAGTTGTGCTATTCCCAGTATACTAAGATCTTGGAAATAAAACGCTTGACCTTAAACTCAACAGCATGCCACAGTAGCAGTATTGCTCAGTCTGATATATTAGTAGCGTTGTTCTAGTCATAAACTTCAGCCGGTATGCGGATTGTGCTACCGGATTATTAGAAATACTTCAAGGATCGCTCTATGTTATTACTTAACTACTATCTCAGATTTATACTTTACTTAACAGTACAGGTTAGATGCTTTAATTACATGCTGGCATAATGGGGTTAGTATTAACTTTTCAGATTTAGTTCCCATGCACCAGGGGATTTTCTGACAACTAGATAACTAGTATTATTACTTTTTGTAATCAGGCGATATAACCTATAACGATTAACCCACCAACAAATACCAATATAGAGGTTAACAAAACTGCATTTATTCGACAACTGTTGTATATAATAACCATCATCGCAGATAGTATAGGCAACTCTTTTTCCCCAAGGCACAAATAGGAATTATTCTAATACACAACAAGTATTTAAATTAATTGGTGACCACTATGATTTATAAAAGAAAAGCTATTGTTCTTATATACCATTGTGGAAGTGTTTTTAACTTATTCTTGTGTGTGGGCAGTTACCGGGATATTCACTTATTCTAAGCTGTCTTTTTATTTAATTGTGAATCAATAAAAGTTACATTTTAAAAATCACTCCTTGATAATTTTTCTACAATCAAGTTCTTGTGTTTAGAGGCATTTCTTCTTTGGGTTGTTCTAACAAATTTAACTTTCTATGCCTATACACAACCATTGGGGTTAGTCCAGAGACTTTTTCTTTTACAAGACCCCCCCATGGAAATTTACTATCCTTAGCTACAGTATCTTTTTGTTTATAGAACCCACACACAGTGTCTGCGGGACTTAGGAGCAGGGCAGAGCTTTTCAGCTGAGACTGGGGGAAGACTAAACCGGAAGCTGCTGTGTGAGGGCCCAGGGATCTGCTGCAGCTACTGTGGAGCAAAACTGTTATCTCGGTGATGGTGAAGAACACTGGCAACAGGTGAGCCATATGCTGCCAGAAAGTGCACTTATTGTGACCTTTTCCAGTTTTCCTGTTTGTGGGCTGGGGGAGCAGGTGTATTTTATATATATATATATATATATATATATATATATATATATATATATATATATATATATAAAAATTTAAATTTGGCCCTTAATAATTTAAAAATTGGCACTGCCTAAGTTGGGAATCAAGGCTTTACCCACCGCTGCCCTGGGGGTATGTTGTCCTGCACTTCTTACTTGGATTAGGACCCGAGGGACACTCTGAGTGATTAAAGACTTAAAGTTCCTTCCCCTTACTGACATTGCCTCCTATGGGGGTAGGGAACTGAGCCCCCTCCCCTTGGCACATCAGGGATCAGGAAATATAAATTGTTCCCCCCAGGGTACCTAATAGATTAAGGGTGTGAGACTGGGCTCACATGACATGTTATATAGTTAAACATTACGGTCCTTTATTTATATATATATATATATATATATATATATATATATATATAGATGCTCAAAAAATTGCAGTATGCAGTGCTACCTTTTTTATTGGGCTAACATATTATTTAAAAGACAAGCTTTCGAGAGTTTTCCTCTCTTCCTCAGGTCTGAAGCAATACTGATCATTCTGATATAGATACAAATCACATACAACAAATGGAAGGGAGGAAGGGGGGTGAGAGGGGGGGTTATAAAAGCAGAGAATGTGTCTGAAGGAGAAAATAGCTGAGAATAGCCAGAAAGAATAAATAAACAGAGGAGAGTAAATAGGTCAGATGAGAGGAAAAACAAAAAGGAAAAAGAAACCAATATAGGACAATAAGATGAGAGATTATAGAAAGTTATGGTAGTGTGTGAGAAAGCCAGAGTCTACATTAAGTCCTTCATTTCTGGTATTGAAATGTGTGATCATTTTCATCTCAAACGTCTTTCGTTCATGAGAGTCTTTGAAATTCCCTTTAAGAATTTTAATCCTGAGGTTAAGGATGGAGTGACCAGTCTGGGTGAAGTGATGACCAACAGGGGTACAATATTCATTTTCCTTGTGGTTTTTGATCGAGTGTCTGTGTAGATTCATTCTGAGATGCAGCTTTAGGCCAGTTTCTCCAATGTAGCAACCTCTGTCACACGCTGTACACTGTATTATGTACACCACATTAGCAGATGAGCACGAATAGGATCCCTTAATATTGTATGACGCGTTGTTGTGTCTGGCTGTGTTGTTGTCACATATATGTTGACACAGTTTGCAGAGTGATTTGTTGCATCGTGCAGTGCCATTCTGTGTGCGCTTCTGTTCTGTGGTTAATTTGCTGCGGACCAATCTCTGTCTCAGGTTAGGCGGTTGTTTGAATGCTAGTATGGGGGGTTCAGGAAATATTTTTTGAGTGTGGGGTCCTCTGAAATTAGTGGTTGTAGATCTTTAATAATTTTGCGCACTCCTTCCAGAGTAGGGTTGTAAGTGACTACTAGAGGGGTTCTTGTTTTGTTTTCCTTTTCTTTGTATTGTAGGAGTCTTTCCCGTGGTGTTTTTAGGGCAGATTTGATTTTTTTAGCTATTGTCCTTTCCTTGTAGCCCTTTTGCCTAAATGACTCTGACAGTGTACTGAGGTGGTGATCTCTGTCTTTTGTGTCAGAGCAAATGCGGTGATATCTGATAGCTTGGCTGTAGATGATAGTGGCTGTAGATGAAAGTTTTCACCTGAGAGTGGCATCCCTAGTCACCACACAAGAGAAAAAAATCGCTTACAACCTCTCACATATGGAAAGAAATGCCTTGAAAAACTTGATGAATAATAATAACATCATCATCAAGCCGGCGGACAAGGGTGGATCAGTAGTTATCATGAATACCCAGGACTACACTACAGAAGGTTACAGACAGTTGTCTGATGTAAACTACTACAAAAAACTGGACACGGACCCCACCAAGGAATATTCAGCTAAACTCACAAAACTTATCAAAACATTTCCTAAACACCTACAGCAAGAATTAGAAAATCTGGTACCTTCCAATCCTCAGATGGGTACCTTCTACATGCTACCCAAAATCCACAAGCCAGGAAACCCAGGACGCCCCATTATAACAGGTATGGGAACACTTACTGAACAAATATCTGGCCTAATAGAAAACATTCTTAAGCCTCTTGTTATTAAGACTGATAGCTTTATACAGGACACTACAGACTTCCTTAATAAACTCAACCAGATAAATGAACTACCTAGAAACACTATACTAGTTACTATGGATGTGGAATCCTTATACAGCAACATCCCGCATAAGGATGGTATTGAGGCCTGCAGTAAATTTCTCTCATCCCACCAAACAACACACAAATATGATAGTGCAACTATTGCCCAGCTTATAGAATTCATACTCACACACAACTATTTCAGTTTTAACAACAATTACTACCTACAAATGACAGGGACAGCGATGGGCACAAAAATGTCACCACAATACGCCAATCTTTTCATGGCGTACCTAGAATACAGATTCTTATGTACTCAGCCCCACAAACCGTATACATATTATCGTTACATCGATGATATTTTCATAATATGGACAGAAGGAGAAGAAAGCCTCTTAGATTTCCACAAATCATTTAATTCATTTCACCCATCAATAAACCTTAAAATGGACTTTTCAAATCATAGTGTGAACTACTTGGACTGCACAATAACTGTCACCAATGGCATCCTTCATTCATCTATATACAGAAAACCCACAGACAGGTACAGCTACCTCCACAATTCCAGCTTCCATCCCAATCACACCAAACAAGGTATCATCTACAGCCAAGCTATCAGATATCACCGCATTTGCTCTGACACAAAAGACAGAGATCACCACCTCAGTACGCTGTCAGAGTCATTTAGGCAAAAGGGCTACAAGGAAAGGACAATATCTAAAAAAATCAAATCTGCCCTAAAAACACCACGGGAAAGACTCCTACAATACAAAGAAATGGAAAACAAAACAAGAACCCCTGTAGTAGTCACTTACAACCCTACTCTGGAAGGAGTGCGCAAAATTATTAAAGATCTACAACCACTAATTTCAGAGGACCCCACACTCAAAAAAATATTTCCTGAACCCCCCATACTAGCATTCAAACAACCGCCTAACCTGAGACAGAGATTGGTCCGCAGCAAATTAACCACAGAACAGAAGCGCACACAGAATGGCACTGCACGATGCAACAAATCACTCTGCAAACTGTGTCAACATATATGTGACAACAACACAGCCAGACACAACAACGCGTCATACAATATTAAGGGATCCTATTCGTGCTCATCTGCTAATGTGGTGTACATAATACAGTGTACAGCGTGTGACAGAGGTTGCTACATTGGAGAAACTGGCCTAAAGCTGCATCTCAGAATGAATCTACACAGACACTCGATCAAAAACCACAAGGAAAATGAATATTGTACCCCTGTTGGTCATCACTTCACCCAGACTGGTCACTCCATCCTTAACCTCAGGATTAAAATTCTTAAAGGGAATTTCAAAGACTCTCATGAACGAAAGACGTTTGAGATGAAAATGATCACACATTTCAATACCAGAAATGAAGGACTTAATGTAGACTCTGGCTTTCTCACACACTACCATAACTTTCTATAATCTCTCATCTTATTGTCCTATATTGGTTTCTTTTTCCTTTTTGTTTTTCCTCTCATCTGACCTATTTACTCTCCTCTGTTTATTTATTCTTTCTGGCTATTCTCAGCTATTTTCTCCTTCAGACACATTCTCTGCTTTTATGACCCCCCCTATCACCCCCCCTCTCACCCCCTTCCTCCCTTCCATTTGTTGTATGTGATGTGTATCTATATCAGAATGATCAGTATTGCTTCAGACCTGAGGAAGAGAGGAAAACTCTCGAAAGCTTGTCTTTTAAATATTATGTTAGTCCAATAAAAAAGGTATCACTGCATATTGCAATACTTTGTTTTTTGAGCATCTATCTACTGGACTAACACGGCTACTCCAATCTTCACTATATATATATATATATATATATATATACAGTATATATATATATATATATATATATATATATATATACGGTGTATATATAATTGTTATGCAGCACTACCACAATTTGATTTGTTCTGTGGCATAACCATTGTTTGATTTGCTATGCGGTGCTACCACTGTTTGATGTGTGATGTGGCGTTACCATTGTTTGATTTGTTATGCAGCGCTACCACTGTCTGATTTGTTATTCAGCACCACCACTGTTTGATTTGTTATATGGCATAACCATTGTTTGATTTGCTATGCAGTACTACCAATGTTTGATTTGCTTTGCTGTGCTACCACTGTTTGATTTGCATTTAGCCACCAATTAGCAAGAGCTACTCAGGTGCTAAACCAAAAATGGGCCAGCTCCTAAGCTTACATTCCTACTTTTCAAATACAGATAGCAAGAGAAGAAACAAAATTGATAATAGGAGTAAATGAGAAATTTGCTTTAAATTGCATGCTCTGTCTGAATCATGAAAGAAAAAAATTGGGTTTCATATCCCTTTAACTAGCAATGAGGATGGTATGTAATCATGGGGGGAGAGGGGGCGGCAAAATGTATCCTCGTTGGTGTCGCCAAAAATCCTAGCACCAGCCCTGATTTTTGCCAATCAGTGCTCACTCCTAGGTCACTTCACATTCATGAGCTCAATGTTATTTATATAAAACACATGAACTAATTCCCTCTAGTGGTCAAAATGCATTAAGATTAGAGGCAGTCTTCATGGTCTAAGAAATTTGCATATGAACCTCCTAGGTAAAGCTTTAAACTAAGAATACCAAGAGAATAAAGCAAAATTGGTGATAAAATTAAATTTGGAAGTTGTTTAAAATGACATGCCCTATTTAAATCTTAATTAAGTTTTTTTTTGGTCTTGACTGTCCCTTTAATTTACTCCTATTTTAATTTTTTCTTCATTCTCTTGCTATCTTTATTTAAAAAGCAGGAATATAAAGCTTAGGAGTTGGCTCATTCTAGGTTCAGCACCCTGGATAGTGCTTGCTTATTGGTGGCTAAATTTTACAAACCAATAAGCAAGCATAACTCAGGTTCTGAACCAAAAATGGTCCGGCTCCTAAATTTTACATTCCTGCTTTTTAAATAAAGATAGCAAGAGAACAAAGAAAATTTGATAATAGGAGTAAATGAGAAAGTTGCTTAAAATGTCAGCTCTATCTAAATCATTAAATTAAAAAAAATGGGTTTAGTGTCCCTTTAAGCAGTTCCAGAAATGTCATACAATTTTTTAATGTTTTTTATTTTGATCTGTTTTTTTGAATGAACTGGATTTTTCTTTCATGTAAATGGCAAGAGTTCATGAGCTAGTGACGTATGGGATATACATTCCTACCAGGAGGGGCAACGTTTCCCAAACCTCAAAATGCCTATAAATACACCTCCCCCCACACACATACTTCGGTTTGCAAACTTTGCCTTCTATGGAGGTGGTTAGGTAAAGTTTGTGCTTGATTTTTATGTTTTCTTCTATGATAAGCGCTTCTAAGCATGAAGCCCAATTCCTCTCAGAGTACAGTGTTTGTCAGAGGGATGTGAAGAGAGTATTGCTTGTTGATTTTTATGGTTTCACTCATGGGAAATCTTTTCAAGGGTTCTCTGTTATCGGTCATAGGGATTCATCTCCTACCTCCCTTTTCAGATCGACGATATACTCTTATACCATTACCTCTGCTGATAGTTTTCAGTACTGGTTTGGCTGTCTGCTATATGTGGATGGGTGTCTTTGGTAAGTATGTATCATTATTTAAGACACTCTCAGCTATGTTTGGCGCTTTATGTATTAATATAAAGTTTTAAATATATGTATTTACTTATATTTGCCATGAGTCAGGTCTATGTGTATTTCCCTTTGCAGCCTAAATTTTCTTACCTGGGGTATAGTCTTTTTTCTAATTTGACTTGTTTTTTTCCTTAAATTTTGCAGGCAAATCTAGGCTCGCGAAGGCAAAAAATGCTGTGATTTATTGCGTAATTTTTGGCGCCAAGTTTTTTTTATGCAAATTTGCGTCTATGATGTCACAAGTCATTTCCTGCATCTTTATTGACGTTAGTTTGTTTGGCGCAAAGTTGTGTTTGTTATGGCAAGATTTGCGTCATTTCCAGATGTTGTTTGGCACCAAAAAATTTTCACTTTGCGTTGTACGTCATACTTGGCGCCAAATATTTTTTTGGTTATATTACCCCACTTCCTTTATGCTTTCTGCTCTCTTTATATTCTAGAGGGCTATGCTGTTTTCTTTTTTTCTTATTTAGCAAATGCATTTTTTCCCATTCCTGAAACTGCTATATGAGGAAATTGGATATTTTGTTTAAATGTTATTTTTTCTTTTACATTTTGCAAGATGTTTCAGTCTGATCCTGTCTCAGAAGCTACTGTAGGAACCATGCTGCCTGAACACAGTTCTACCACAGCTAAGTTTATCTGTTGTAAGCAAGCTGAGATTATATTTCCGGCTATATTATTTAACGGTTGTCATGATAAGCTTTTGCATGCCGATAATGTTTCTATTAGTACTAGTACAGCACCTGATGTTCCTTCAACATTTAATGTACATGATATCCCTGTTGATATGAAAAATTATATTGCGGATGCAATACAGAAGGCTATGTCTGCTATTCCACCTTCTAATAAACTTAAAAGGTCTTTGAAAACTTCTCATGAAATTTGTGATGACCGACAACATACTGAAATATCCTCCTCTGAAGAGGATCTCTCTGCTTCAGAAGATCCTACTTCAGACATTGAAATTGATAAATCTTCTTATCTTTTTAAGATTGAATATATTCGGTTTTTGTTGAAAGAAGTATTGGTTACTTTTGGTATTGAGGAGTATGATCCTCTTGATAACAAAACCAGTAAAAGTGTAAATTCTCTTTTTAAACCTTCTGTGATTACTCCTGAGGTTTTTCCTGTTCCAGATGCGGTTTCTGTTGTGATTGCTAAGGAATGTCCTAAGCCTTGTGCTTCTTTTAATCCTTCTTCTAGGTTTAAGAAGTTATATCCTTTACCAGTGGCTAATTTGGAGTTTTGTGAAAAAGTCCCTATGGTTGATGGGGCTACTTCTACTCTTGCCAAACGTACTACTATTTATATGGAAGATAGTACTTCTTTTAAGGATCCATTAGATAGGAAAATTGAATCTTATCTAAGGAAAGCTTATTCACATTCTGGCTATATTCTCAGGCCTGCCATTTCTATGGCTGATGTTGCGGCTGCATCAACTTTTTGGTTGGATAGCTTGGCACATCAGGAAACAGACCCTGATTTGTTTAGCATTGTTCGTTTGCTTAAATATGCTAATCATTTTATCTGTGATGCTATTTTTGATATCATCAAGATTAATGTTAAATCTATGTCTTTAGCTATTCTGACTAGAAGAGCTTTATGGGTTAAATCATGGAATGCTGACATTGTATCTAAATCTCGATTACTATCTCTATCTTGCCACGGTAATAATTTATTTGGTTCTCAGTTTGACTCTATTATTTCCACTATCACTGGGGGTAAGGGAGTTTTTTTGCCCCAAGATAAAAAGTCTAAGGGCAAATCTAAAGCTTCTAATTAGCTTTGTTCCTTTTGTCAGAATAGAGAACAGAAAACTACTCCTTCCCCTAATTACTCTGGCTCCAATTGGAAGCCATCTTCAAGTTGGAATTAATCCAAGCCTTATAAGAAGCCAAAGCCAGCCCCCAAGACTGCATGAAGGTGCGGCCCTCAATCCAGTCCAACTGGTGGGGGGGGAGATTGAAATTATTTAAAAACATTTGGGCAGATTCTGTTCAGAATCAGTGGATTCTTAGCATTGTTTCTCAAGGGTATCAAATAGGTTTCAGAATAAGACCTCCTGTGAGAAGATTCTTTTTCTCTCATGTTCCAACAAATCATGCGAAATCTCAGGCTTTTCTGAAGTGTGTTTCAGATCTGGAGATTTCAGGGGTAATTACACCAGTCCAGTTCCGCTTCAGGAACAGGGTCTAGGTTTTTATTCAAATCTATTCATTGTCCCAAAGAAAGAAAATTAATTCAGACCAGTTCTGGATCTGAAGTTTTTTAATCGTTTTGTAAGGGTTCCAACTTTCAAGATGGTGACTATAAGGACTATTCTGCCTTTTGCTCAGCAAGGTCATTACATGTCCGCAATAGACTTACAGGACGCTTATCTTCACATTCCGATTCATCCAGATCATTATCGGTTTCTGAGATTCTCTTTTTCTTCCATTTGGCCTAGCAACAGCTCCAAGAATCTTTTTGAAGGTTCTTGGTACCCTTATATCTGTAATCAGAGAGCAGGGTATTGCAGAGTTTCCTTATTTTAACAATATTTTAGTACTGGCTCAATCTTTTCATTTAGCAGAATCTCACACAAATCAACTAGTGAATGGAGGATCAATTTACCAAAGAGTTTCTTGATTCCTCAGACAAGGGTCACCTTTTTAGGTTTCCAGGTAGATTCATTGTCCATGACCCTGTCTTTAACAGACAAGAGATGAATGAAATTGATTTTAGCCTGTTGAAACCTTCAGTCTTGATCATTCCCTTCAGTGGCTTTGTGCAAGGAAGTTTTAGGTCTCATGACTGAAGCATCAGACGCAATCCCCTTTGCTCGTTTTCATATCAGACCTCTGCAGCTTTGCATGTTGAATCTATATTGCAGGGATAATACTCGGATATCACAATTGATATTCTTAAATCCCAGCATTCTACTCTCTCTGACGTGGTGGTTAGACCATTATCGTATTATTCAAGGGGCCTCTTTTTTTCATCCTTCCTGGACTGTAGTCTCAACAGATGCAAGTCTTTCAGGTTGGGGAGCTGTCTGGGGGTCTCTGACAGCACAAGGGGTTTGGAATCCTCTAGAGGTGAGGTTTCCAATCAATATCTTAGAACTCTGTGCTATTTTCAGGGCTCTTCAGGCTTGGCCTCTATTAAAGAGAGAACTTTTCATTCGCTTTCAGACAGACAATATCACAACTGTGGCATATGTCAATCATCAGGGAGTATCCGTGATACTTCTTTCAGTATAAAAGGGGTACCTTGCATTTCAATTCTCAGTGTGTGGAGGGCGATCGCATGAAGAGGACCTCCACATTGGATCAATGGACCTCCACCTGGACTTCCGCCTTGGATCTCCGCCTCGGACCTTTGCCTGGACCTCTGCCTCTGCACATCGACCGCTCCACCTCCGCAGGGATGAAGAAGATGCTGGTCCCGCGATGGGTGAAGATGAAGCCGCCTGGATGAAGATGGAGCCGCCAGGATGAATATCCTTGAACCAGGACTTCAGCAACTGTGAGTACCTAAAGAGGGGTTAGTGTTAGGTTTTTTTTAAGGTTAGACTCTATTATTTCCACTATCACTGGGGGGAAGGGAGTTTTTTTGCCCCAAGATAAAAAGTCTAAGAGCAAATCTAAAGCTTCTAATTAGTTTTGTTCCTTTTGTCAGAATAGAGAACAGAAAACTACTCCTTCCCCTAATTACTCTGGCTCCAATTGGAAGCCATCTTCAAGTTGGAATAAATCCAAGCCTTATAAGAAGCCAAAGCCAGTCCAACTGTTGGGGGGGAGATTGAAATTATTTCAAAACATTTGGGCAGATTCTGTTCAGAATCAGGGGATTCTTAGCATTGTTTCTCAAGGGTATCAAATAGGTTTCAGAATAAGACCTCCTGTGAGAAGATTCTTTCTCTCTCATGTTCCAACAAATCATGTGAAATCTCAGGCTTTTCTGAAGTGTGTTTCAGATCTGGAGCTTTCAGGGGTAATTACACCAGTTCCGCTTCAGGAACAGGGTCTGGGTTTTTATTCAAATCTATTCATTGTCCCAAAGAAAGAAAATTAATTCAGACCAGTTCTGGATCTGAAGTTTTTTAATCGTTTTGTAAGGGTTCCAACTTTCAAGATGGTGACTATAAGGACTATTCTGCCTTTTGCTCAGCAAGGCCATTACATGTCCGCAATAGACTTACAGGACGCTTATCTTCACATTCCGCTTCATCCAAATCATTATCGGTTTCTGAGATTCTCTTTTCTAGACAAGCATTGCCAATTTGTCGCTCTTCCATTTGGCCTAGCAAGAGCTCCAAGAATCTTTTTGAAGGTTCTTGGTGCCCTTCTATCTGTAATCAGAGAGCAGGGTATTGCAGAGTTTCCTTATTTGAACGATATCTTGGTACTGGCTCAATCTTTTCATTTAGCAGAATCTCACACAAATGAACTAGTGTTGTTTCTTCAAAGACATGGTTAAAGGATCAATTTACCAAAGAGTTTCTTGATTCCTCAGACAAGGGTCACCTTTTTAGGTTTCCAGGTAGATTCAGTGTCCATGACCCTGTCTTTAACAGGCAAGAGTTGAATGAAATTGGTTTTAGCCTGTTGAAACCTTCAGTCTTGATCATTCCCTTCAGTGGCTTTGTGCAAGGAAGTTTTAGGTCTCATGACTGAAGCATCGGACGCAATCCCCTTTGCTTGTTTTCATATGAGACCTCTGCAGCTTTGCATGTTGAATCTATATTGCAGGGATAATACTCGGATATCACAATTGATATTTTTAAATCCCAGCATTCTACTCTCTCTGACGTGGTGGTTAGACCATCTTCGTATTATTCAAGGGGCCTCTTTTGTTCATCCTTCCTGGACTGTAGTCTCAACAGATGCAAGTCTTTCAGGTTGGGGAGCTGTCTGGGTGTCTCTGACAGCACAAGGGGTTTGGAATCCTCTAGAGGTGAGGTTGCCAATCAATATCTTAGAACTCTGTGCTATTTTCAGGGCTCTTCAGGCTTGGCCTCTATTAAAGAGAGAACTTTTCATACACTTTCAGTCAGACAATATCACAACTGTGGCATATGTCAATCATCAGGGAGTATCCGTGATACTTCTTTCAGTATAAAAGGGGTACCTTGCATTTCAATTCTCAGTGTGCAGAGGGCGATCGCATGAAGAGGACCTCCACGTTGGATCGATGGACCTCCACCTGGACTTCCGCCTTGGACCTCCTCCTTGGACCTCCGCCTTGGACCTTTGCCTGGACCTCCGCCTCTGACCTTTGCCTGGACCTCTGCCTCCGCACATTGAGCGCTCCGCCTCCGCAGGGATGAAGAAGATGCTGGTCCTGCGATGGGTGAAGATGAAGCCGCCTGGATGAATATGGAGCCACCAGGATGAATATCCTTGAAGCAGGACTTCAGCAACTGTGAGTACCTAAAGAGGGGTTAGTGTTAGTTTTTTTTTTGTGTTTTTTTTTTTTTTTTTAGATTAGGGGTTGGGAATTTCTTGAAAGGGCAAGAAAAAGAGCTAAATGCCATTTTAAGGGCAATGCCCATACAAATGCCCTTTTCAGGGAAATAGGTAGATTAGGCTTTTTAGATAGTTTTTTTTATTTTGTGGGTTTGTGGGGGGGGGGGGTTGTAGTGTTAGTGGGTGTTTGTATTTTTGTTTAGAAAAAGAGCTGATTTCTTTAGGGCAATGCCCTACAAAAGGCCCTTTTAAGGGCTATTGGTAGTTTATTATAGATTAGGTTTCTTTTACTTTGAGGTGTTTTTTTAAAAAAATGGTTATTAGAATAGTAATTGTTATTATTTTGGATAATTTGTTTGTTATTTTGTGTAATGTTTTTTTTTTTTCATTTTGGGGTGGGTTTTTCTTTTTAGAATAGACATTTTTTATTTTTAATGGGCAGCAAAAGAGCTAAATGCCCTTTCAAGGGCAATGCCCATACAAATGCCATTTTCAGGGCAATGGGTAGATTAGATTTTACTTTATTTTTATTTTGTGGGTTTGGGTGGTGGGGGTTTGTATACTGTTAGGGGGTGTTTGTTTATCTTTTGTAGAAAAAGAGCTGATTTCTTTAGGGCAATGCCCTACAAAAGGCCTTTTTAAGGGCCCACAAAAGGCCCTTTTAAGTGACCTTGGTAGTTTATTATAGATAAGGGTTTTTTATTTTGGGGTGTTTTTTATAGGGTATTAGAATAGGAATATTTTTTATTGTTTTGGATAATTTTGTTTGTTATTTTTTGTAATGGTAGGTTTTTTTATTTTTTGTAAGTTTAGTGTTTTTAATTTTTTTGTAATTTTAGTGTTTTTTATTTTTTGTAATGGTAGGTTTTAGTGTAAGGCAGCTTAGGTTTTATTTCACAGGTAAGTTTGTATTTATTTTAACTAGGTAGTTAGTAAATAGTACTACTTTTACTAACTAAATAGTACTGCTATTACTAACTAGTCTACCTAGTTAACATAAATACAAACTTACCTGTGAAATAAAAATAAAACCTAAGCTAGCTACAATATAACTATTAGTTATATTGTAGCTAGCTTAGGTTTTATTTCACAGTTAAGTATGTATTTAGTTTTAAATAGGTATGATTTAGTTAATAATTGTAACTTTTATTTAACTCTATTTTAATTATGTTAAAGTTAGGGGGTGTTAGTGTTAAGGTTAGGGTTATAGTTAGGGTTACGGTTAGGTTTAGGGGTTAATAAAGTATAATTTATGTTGTTGCGATGTGGGGGGCTGGCGGTTTAGGGGTTAATAGGTTTATTTAGTGGTAGTGATGTGGGAGGCCAGAGGTTTAGGGGTTAATAACTTTTTTTAATGGCAGCGATGTCGGGGAGCGGCAGAATAGGGGTTAAGAGATTTATTATAGTGTGGGCGATGTTGGGGTGCAGTGGAATAGGGGTTAATAACTTTAGTATAGTGGCGGCGATATCAGGAGCGGCAGATTAGGGGTTAATAGATTTATTTTGGTGGCGGCAATATCGGGAGCGGCAGATTAGGGGTTAATAAAATTATATAGGTGTCAGCGATGTCGGGGGCAGCAGATTAGGGGTGTTTAGACGTGGGGTTTATGTTAGGGTGTTAGGTTTAAATATAACTTTTTTTCCCCATAGACATCAATGAGGCTGCATTACAGAGCTTTTCATTCCGGGATCGCAGGTTTTTTTCTAACCTGCTCTCCTCATTGATGTCTATGGGGAAAGTGTGCACGAGCACGTCAAATCAGCGCTTGGATTTTGTGCGGTATGGAGCTCAACGCAACCATATCGCATGTACAAGCCGGCTGTGTCAAAACTTGTAATGGCAGCGCTATGGAGGGTGAAATAACGCAGCTTTTGTTGTGTTCGTTAAATACCCTCTATCGTGCATAACTTGTAATCTACCTGATTGGCAGGTGCAGCAACTCTTGCACACAGTAAAAAAGCGCTGTAACTCCCTAGAAGCCTTAACAAACACCTAACGCATGCGCAATATCAACCCCTACACCACTATCCCCTTCATTACAATCACTAATAAAAGATAACCCCTAAACTGCCATCCCCCACATCACAATCACTAACAAAAGTTAACCCCTAAACCTTCATCCCCCCACATCGCAATCACTAATAAAAGTTATTAACCCCTAAACTGCCACCCCACATCGCAAAGTACCTAATAAAACTATTAACTCCTAAACCGCCACCCTACAACGCAAAATATCTAATAAACCTATTAACCCCTAAACCTCCACCTCCCACAACACAAAGTATTAAACCAGTAACTAAGCCCCTTGACCTAACACCCCCTAACTTAACCCCAATTACAATAAACTTACATAAAATTAAAAAGATACTAACTACCTTAAAAAATTTTTTTACACAAAATAAAAAAAAATACCCCTTCAAAAAAACACTAACATTATACACAAAAAAACTACCATTACAGAAAATAAAAAAAACCTACACTTACAAAAAAAAACCTAACATTACAAATAATAACAAATGAAATGATCCAAAATAATAAAAATTATTCCTATATCTAATACCCCCGTTTAAAAATAAAATAAAAACAAAGCTTCTGCCATCTCTGTAATATGGGCCTTAAATATATTTATCTAAAGCAATCATGTCACCTCTCAAGCGCCTTTTTTCTAGCGAAAATAGTCATTACCATCATTTTAATAACCTATAGCTGTTGTTCTTGGAAAGAACAGCTGTATATTCGAATAATTGAAACGTTAAACTAAGATGGTAATGTAAAATGTTTACAACCCTATGCAAATTAAATAACTGTTGTTTTCAGCGGGCTTAGCTAAAATGTTTAATTGCAGATATTATGTGCATTTTAAACTGATTTATATATCACATAGATTTCTAGAAATAGCAGGTTTAAAAAAAGAAAATCCCCCTAAGAAAAAACGAAAAAGTATTTGACATGGTTCCTTTCCAAAGTTGGAAGAAATGTAAGCCAAATAAGTATAAATCTCAAAATGATTTAATACCAAGAGGCCGATTTATGAAAGGTCTTGCGAACCTGATCCAACAGTGCGGACTAGGTCTACAAGACCTCGCTGAATGCGGAGAGCAATACGCTCTCCATATTCAGCATTGCACCAGCAGCCCCCTGCAGACTCGCGGCCAATCGCCCGCCAGCAGGGAGGTGTCAATCAACCCGATCGTACTCGATCGGGTTGAATTGTGGTGATTCCTGTTCACCTCATCAGGGCAGGCGGACAGGGTTATGGAGCAGCGGTCTTTAGAACGCTGCTCCATAACTTGTGTTTCTGGCGAGTCTGAAGACTCGCCAGAAACACGGGCCTTCAAGCTCCGTTCGGAGCTTGATAGATAGGCTCCCAAATCTCATCATTACACATAAGCAAAAAAAAATCTAAACACACACAACACATAACTGTTACCTCCTGCTATAGTTTGTAAGCTGTGTGCTAATAAGTGCAGGGAGTCTGGGACAGCCGGGTAAACCGGTTTGCATGTGCAGTGCGGTCCTGTGTAAAAAGTTATGCATGCTGTTATTTGGTCTTTATATGTAGCTAAAGCTGCGTGCAGCGCTCTGCTGCAATTAAAAACAAACAAAAACAACAGTTACTTTGGGCCAGCGCAGGGCCAGCCCTGGTGTCACCCCCTTAGCAGGTGTCACCTGGGTGCGATCTGCATCTGCTGACACCCCCTAGTGAAGCCACTTCCCCCGGCTCAATGTTAACATTGAGCAAGACAGGGCGAAGTGTCCCTTTCCAGCAAGCTCCATTACTTTCAAAAGGAGACATCTCGCCACTCAAAGGGACTGCCCCTTTTTTACGATAATTCCACCAGGGCATCCCCTGCAAGGGTCAGTCTAAATTGGAAGTTTAGATCATTGGGCACTTAGTATAGGTACCTAATGCTCTACAGATTGCTGCTATCATTTGTATGCTATGTTTAATTTAACCTCTACTTCTCAATACAAAACAGATAAAACTAAAACTACTGACAAAGAAGGTATCGTGGTCACAAGTAAAGACAATCATGAAATATAAAAGATTATTGTCAAAGGAATCCTATTGCAAGTTAGATCATTGCTGGATCATGGATGGAATCTGAAGGTATGGCAATTCAGGAAAGGAAAATTATTTCTTATAGAAATTAACACTGTCCAAATTGTGTTTGTGTACATAAAAGTAATCTGACTTGAAACCGGATTATGCCTGGAGTAGAAGCATAAAAGAAAATTGGTCTTCTTATTTTGATTGCATACTGCACAATTATTTGGTGCAATTATTAGATTATTACAGGGTAGTTGTGTCCGCTGGTGGGTCAAAATCTGCCAGAAGATTTCTAAGGACTGACTAGTAGATTACAATAACAATGGCCCTAGAAATAGTAGTATATCTGCACTGCTCCAGTGGTCTTAAGAAAAACATTTCACATGTGCAAGGTCATTACAAAATAAAGGTACAACCTGTTTAGTAGTAGAATTTCTTATATTAACCAAACGTTTGTTCATTATGCCACCATTTCAAACGTTGCTAATGACAAAACACATTTAGGAAGGGAGGGGGTTATACAATGGGGAATATGGATTCCTCCTTTTAAAGCTACGGAGCCCTTGAGACTGAGGCCATGCAATGTTTTTTTTTATTTTTTTTATTTGTGAGCACAATTAAAGAGATTGCACACATGCTTTAGCAAAAAGGGCCCACAATTAAGTAAATCGTGCCTGAGATTTTATTAAAGGACCAGTCAACAAATTATATTTGCATAATCAACAAATGCAAGATAACAAGACAATGCAATTGCACTTAGTCTGAACTTCAAATAAGTAGTAGTTTTTTTTATAACACATTTTAAAGTTATGTATATTTCCACTCCCCTTGTACCTTGTGATAGCAATCAGCCAATCACAAATGCATATACGTATAGTCTGTGAGTTCTTGCACATGCTCAGTAGGATCTGGTGACACAAAAATTGTCAATATAATAGACTGTGCAAATTTTTTTTAATGGAAGTAAATTGGAAAGTTGTTTAAAATTACATGCTGTATCTGAATCATGAAAATGTAATTTAACCTGAGTGTCCCTTTAATTGTGCTCACAATTTACTTAATCATGATCATTTTTTGCTTGTGTGCATGTTTTCTTAATTAGTTCATTAAAAAGTGCTCACAAATAAGTAAAATTACCACATTTTCAAAAACCAAACACTCAAAGCATTACAACACGTGCATGTTGTATGAACGTGGGAAGCCGTGGGAAGTGGTCACACTGTATGGAGGAGGACCCTGCAACTCGTGGCAAGTGCTTCTGCTGTATGAAATATGACTCATCTATTCACAGACAGTTCTTAGTAGTATCAAACATTTATACCATACTATGTGCTTAGGTTTTAGTAAATCGTGCACAAAATTGGAAACGTGCTTATATTTTGTTAAATTGTGTGCACATTTTGGTAGATCGTTGGCAAGTTTACATAAATTGTGTGTACATTTTGGTAGATCGTTGGCAAGTTTACATAAATTGTGTGTACATTTTGGTAGATCGTTGGCAAGTTTACATGAATTGTGTGTACATTTTGGTAGATTGTTGGCAAGTTTACATAAATTGTGTGTACATTTTGGTAGATCGTTGGCAAGTTTACATAAATTGTGTGTACATTTTGGTAGATCGTTGGCAAGTTTACATAAATTGTGTGTACATTTTGGTAGATCGTTGGCAAGTTTAAATAAATTGTGTGCACATTTTGTTAGATCGTTGGCAAGTTTACATGAATTGTGTGTACATTTTGGTAGATCGTTGGCAAGTTTACATAAATTGTGTGCATATTTTGGTAGATCGTTGGCAAGTTTACATAAATTGTGTGCACATTTTGGTAGATCGTTGGCAAGTTTACATAAGTTGTGTGCACATTTTGGTAGATCGTTGGCAAGTTTACATAAATTGTGTGCACATTTTGGTAGATCGTTGGCAAGTTTACATAAATTGTGTGCACATTTTGGTAGATCGTTGGCAAGTTTACATGAATTGTGTGTACATTTTGGTAGATCGTTGGCAAGTTTACATAAATTGTGTGCACATTTTGGTAGATCGTTGGCAAGTTTACATAAATTGTGTGCACATTTTGGTAGATCGTTGGCAAGTTTACATAAATTGTGTGTACATTTTGGTAGATCGTTGGCAAGTTTACATAAATTGTGTGCACATTTTGGTAGATCGTTGGCAAGTTTACATAAATTGTGTGCACATTTTGGTAGATCGTTGGCAAGTTTACATAAATTGTGTGTACATTTTGGTAGATCGATGGCAAGTTTACATAAATTGTGTGTACATTTTGGTAGATCGTTGGCAAGTTTAAATAAATTGTGTGCACATTTTGTTAGATCGTTGGCAAGTTTACATGAATTGTGTGTACATTTTGGTAGATCGTTGGCAAGTTTAAATAAATTGTGTGTACATTTTGGTAGATCGATGGCAAGTTTACATAAATTGTGTGCACATTTTGGTAGATCGATGGCAAGTTTACATAAATTGTGTGCACATTTTGGTAGATCGTTGGCAAGTTTACATAAATTGTGTGCACATTTTGGTAGATCGTTGGCAAGTTTACATAAATTGTGTGTACATTTTGGTAGATCGATGGCAAGTTTACATAAATTGTGTGCACATTTTGGTAGATCGTTGGCAAGTTTACATAAATTGTGTGCACATTTTGGTAGATCGATGGCAAGTTTACATAAATTGTGTGTACATTTTGGTAGATCGATGGCAAGTTTACATAAATTGTGTGCACATTTTGGTAGATCGTTGGCAAGTTTACATAAATTGTGTGCACATTTTGGTAGATCGTTGGCAAGTTTACATAAATTGTGTGTACATTTTGGTAGATCGATGGCAAGTTTACATAAATTGTGTGTACATTTTGGTAAACACTGGGCACGTTTAAGTAAATCATATGCACAATTTGTTTCTGCATTTTGGTTAATATAATCTGATCCTTCACTTGTGTTAAAACAGATGTAAGTGTAAAAGGGGTCTGGTATAAAAGATAAAACTGGGGGTTGTATATATTAATTTAAACAAACACCTTATATTATGAAACATTGAGAGTGGATTTTTTGGATACTTTATTGCTTTTTTGCCCTCTAACAAGGATTAGTTACTATTTACCATTTTTAATATTTAAAGAAAGGTTAATATTAACAAATGTGTGTATTGAAATCCTCAAAAAGACTCAGTTATGAAGCTATGTCAATCTAATCCAAAATTATAATGCATATAATTAAATGCTCTAATATGTTACAGGATGTCATTTTTGTAATACTAATCCTAGCTAACTATGGCTCAGTTCTCCAACCTTCTCCACTCAAACGAGATCATCAATAAAGATTTGTCTGCACTACAAGGTCCCTCACAAGATTCTGGAAAGGCAAATTTTCCTATCTAACATAAGGGTCTGAAGATCTAACGCTCTCCACCCTGGAGAGATTATCCAAGGAGTCTAACCAGTACTGTGAGGTCCCTCAAAAAATGTTATAAAAGCAAATTTTAGCTTAAGAACTGTTTATTTAACTACAGTTCTTAGTGTGAAGGAGAGACATACATTTAAATAAAATGATCAAAAAAAGCCCCTAAAGATTTTGTGCAATTTCTTTCCATGTGGGTGAGTTTTTCATCATTAGTCTCTTAGGTCTAACAATGAATAATTTAATATTTAATATTAATAATGCAGAAATTATATTCTATTTCATAATACAGTTCTGTTATTTATGCTCACAGGTATTATGTAATGTATTTCTGTTATGGAATTTCTTGTTAGTACATGAACAGCATAACAATTTGGCATTGCATTTTTTAGTAATAATTATATTGTATTGTGTCTGTATTTGTAAGGTTCAATGTGCTAGTAATTGCAGACCTTGATATATGTAATGCTTGAAGCTAATGCAGATGTAGAGTTTATTCGGATCGTACAGAGTTGCTGGCTCCAGCAGGTGCAGACTAAACAAGAATGTATGACCTTGTAATTTGGGACAGGCCAAGCCAACAATGTAGAATCAGTAACTGTACTTGGTAGCCTTATACTCTGTAACAGGCTGGAGCAGCAAGATGGAATCTGGACTTGACCTGACAAACATTGTAATTTGAAATGGGATGGGTCAGCAATTTGCAGACAGGCTTCTCTGGATGGACCAGGTTGGCAACTTGTATACAGGATTAAGCTAACAGAAACCTTGACAAGTACAGCAGTAACAGCAATTATAGACTGAGGCATTCTGACCTTATGTGAAAACAATTTTCTTAGGAAGTGTTTTGTATTTTGAAGAGAAGGGTTTGTAAAATCACAGCTTCCTTTTTTGTGCCACTGTGGCTTTAAATACAGTAATAGCAGAGGCGCAGTTTGAGGTCATAGTTGTAGGCAACATGACAATGTGTAGGTGGCCGCGAGGGGACGGCATTGCACCAGCAGCTCTTGTCGGATCAGGTTCGCCAGACTTTGTTAAATAGAGGCCTTTTACTGATTCTTCTCAGTGACAGATCCAGTTGGACAAAAATTATTGCCAGATTTGGGATTTGCCATAGATTAACCTATTGAGTTCTTGTTTGCTCCCTGGTTGAATGCTCCTTCTTTGACCAGTATTACAATTATGGATTATGGTTTTGTGTTCGGTGCTGTAGAGGGATATGACTGCACTTTACTCGCAATGTCCCTACTAATACACAATTAACTTGTCACTTGTTCAGAATGGGCTTTTTCGACTTTAAAGTTACTAGCGTTTGCTATATCATTCTTTAAAGTCACTAATATTTACTATATTCATTAAAATTACATTTGTTGCAAACCTTTCCCCTCCACCACCATCAGCACTACGCAGTATTAATGATCATTCAGAATTGTTCCTGATTGTTGTGCCTCTAGCAGAATCTCATCAATATAATACAATAGATGTATTATAAACTACAGCAACAACCTTTGTGCACATTGTGAAATAACTTGGAGTTGCTAATAAAGTTCACAGCGCTGACATAATTGTGAGTTCATAAAATGTGGTGTTTGATTTGTATTATTTATGCCAAATCATAGTGGAAGGTTATAGTGCGGAAAATGTACGCAAACAAAAGTGCTGATCAATAGATACTTATTTTGTAGGTTAACAAGGACAATAGAAATTACAAAATGTATAAGTGTGTAAATGATATTGGGAATCATCAGTAAAGGGACAATTCAATTTGTGTCTACTGCATATATTTTATGTTTTCAATGGAGGTACAGGGAACTGCTGAGTTGTGTTAAAATGGTTGAGAATCTATGACAAGAATGTATTATTATTTGGCAGCTCATATTCATGGTCTGTTTGGGTTCTAGCAGAACAAACAGATAGGTGCTAGGAATGACTATGTGTACAGTGATCTCTGTGTGTGTGTTTTATGTTGGGGATGGAGACACAGGGCATTGGGCACTCACAAAGGGACAATGTAATTTGTATTAAAGTAAAGGAAATTTGTGTTACTGAACATGACAACTCACATTTAAGGTGTGCTTGGGTTCCAGCAGTAAAAACAGAAAGCAGCTAGGAATGACTCTATGGGGCATATCAATCAAGCTCCGTATGGAGTCTAAAGACCGCTACTCCATAACCTGTCCGCCTGAGGAGGCATACAGAGATCGCCGCAATTCAACCCGATCGAATACGATCAGGTTGATTGACACCCCCTGCTAGTCGCTGATTGGCTGCAAATCTGCAGGGGGCGGCGTTGCTCCAGCAGTTCACAAGAGCTGCTTTTTGCAATGCTGAATGCGGAGAGCGTATGATCCGCAATGGTTGGATCGTGTCCGACAGGCCTTTCATAAATAGGCCCCTATGTGTACAAAAGCAATTTGATGCTAATGAGGTTTTATTTAATGTGGAGGAGGATTCAGTCCTTTACATTATTTACACATTCCCCAGACCAATGGTTTCCAATATGCTTACTCTGGTACAAACGTGGCATATTTCTGAATTTCATATAACACCCCTGATTTATTTTCTATATTCCTACAACACACCAAGCTTTCCATTGACTTCATACAATGATATAAAAATATTGTGCACTAAGAAGTAAACATAAGTAATATCATAGAACTAAATCATTTTCTTAATTAATAATTTATGCACAAATAAAGATTGATAAGCAAGCTACTATTTGTTCAATTTTAGGTCTAGCTCCACCTCACATATTAAGCAGAAAGTTAAGGCACCCTAGAGTGGACAGGGACTGGTTGAAAATCACTGCTTTAGAGAGTTCCCAAACCTTCTCTATGTGGCCCATTTATATAGTAGGCACCTTAGTTTGCATACTTCTTCATAGTCCTGCCCTTCTCTATATAAACATATACTCCAGAACACTCTCTATATGAACATATACTTCATAAGAGAAGTATACATTTTTTTCTCCCCTCAGTACACATGTCAGGGCCCAGATAAATCCCAGATGACATCAAAGGTATCATAAAAGCATACAATTTTATTTAAAAACAAAGCAACATGTTCCTCAGCCCTTCAAAGGCTATATAGCCTAAGGAAACATCCTTTGAAGGGCTGAGAAACACGTTGTTTTGTTTTTAAATAAAATTATATGCTTTTATGATACACTTGCTGTTGTCTGGGATTTATCTGGGCCCTGATTTCGTATGGTGCTGAGAGGATCCTGCCAAATGCCTAAGCACAGTCTACTGGGCGACTGAGAGGTCCTAGCTTGCCTTTACTGCACCTGGAGGTGCGCTACATCTTGTAAATGCAATCACTAAGGGTTATTTCACTGCCTATCCCCACTGTACTAGGCTATGGTAGCTATTTTTTTACCACTGACAGGTACAAATGCATTGCCTGCTCACTATTTGATTGAGTGCTTGTATGCTTTCACACAGTGAGCTGGGCCACTGCTATTGATCCAGTCTGTTCCATCTGCACCATTGGGTGCTTCTCTTTTGTGAGTAGCATCTTGTACCATACTGAATAACCCTTTATACAGACGTTACTAGGCCATATTGGCGCCTCTGTGTTCTTTCTTTTTTCACACTTAGGAATCACCTAAAGCAAACATGTCCCAAGATTATTTAAATTTTGAGTGTTTTATATAAACAATATGAACACAAGTAATTTCTTCCTAGGGCAAGATAACAAATCATATGGCAAATCAGTTGCGAAAACATTGCGCGTGTTATGTTTTTTTCGCATTTAGGGTTGTGCAGGTATTACAAGTTGGCCGCATAATGCAAGTAAGCCGCATAATGCAAACAGCCAAATCACGTGCGCATTCACGTATTCCCCATAGAAGTCAATGGAGAAGACAAATAGAAAAAAATCTAATCTTTTGCACAAAGCCCATGATATATTCTCCTTAAAAAGTGTACACGAAAATGCAAATTTCTCCTGTTAAGTGTAGTCAGTCCACGGGTCATCCATTACTTATGGAATATATCTCTTCCTAACAGGAAACTGCAAGAGAATTACCCAGCAGAGCTGCTATATAGCTCCTCCCCTCACATATCATACTCAGTCATTCTCTTGCAGCCTAACTAAAAAGGAAGCTGTGAGAGATCTGTTGTGTTTTTTAACTTAGTTTATTTCTACAATCAAAAGTTTGTTATTTTTAAATGGCACCGGAGTGTGCTGTTTATTCTCAGGCAGCATTAGAAGAAGAATCTGCCTGGGTTTTTTTTTTTCTATGGTCTTAGCAGACGGAACTAAGATCCACTGGCTGTTTCTCATCTGAGGAGTGAGGTAACTTCAGAGAAGGGGAATAGCATGCAGGGCTCCCCTGCAACAAATGAGGTATGTGCAGTAATTTATTTTCTGAGGAATGGAATTGACTGAGAAAATACTGCTGATACCATTGTAAAGTAAGTTCAGCCTTAAATGCAGTGATAGCGACTGGTATCAGGCTGATGTGTGTGTGTGTGTACACTGAATGTATTTTTCTAAGGAATGGAATTGACTCTGAAAATACTGTTAATACTGAAATAATGTATGAGCCTTAACTGCAGTAAAAACGACTGGTAGCAGGCTTATTAATAATAATACATAACTTTCAAATGTATGTTTAAAACGTTTACTGGCTTGTTAATCGTTTTTGTGAGGTACTTGGTGATAAAACTTATTAGGGCATGATTTTTACCACATGGCCATTTTTGTTTTCTGCATAGAAACAGTTTCTGAGCTTCCCCACTGTTGTAATATGAGTGGGAGGGGCCTATTTTAGCGCTTTTTTGCGCAGTAAAAATTCAGTCACAATCTGTCTACTTCATCCTCCATGATCCAGATCGTCTCTAGAGAGCTCAGGGGTCTTCAAAATCCATTTTGAGGGAGGTAATCAGGCACAGCAGTCCTGTGACAGTGTATTTGACTGTGAGAAAAACGTTAATTATATAATTGTTATCCGTTTTTGGGTACTAAGGGGTTAATCATCCATTTGCTGGTGGGTGCAATCCTTTGCTAACTTAATACATTTACTGTGAAAATTTGGTTGCTATAACTATTTTGGTCATTGTTATTTCAACTGTGTCAGTTTTTCTGTGCTTCTTAAAGGCACAGTAACGTTTTTTATATTGCTTGTAAATTAATTTTGAAAAGTATTTCCAAGTTTGCTAGTCTCATTGCTAGTTTGTTTAAACATGTCTGACTCAGATGAATCTCTTTGTTCACTATGTTTAAAGGCCAATGTGGAGCCCAATAGAAATTTGTGTACTAATTGCATTGATGCTACTTTAAATAAAAGTCAATCTTTACATGTAAAGAAATTATCACCAGACGACGAGGGGGAAGTTATGCCGACTAACTCTCCTCACGTGTCAGTACCTTCGCCTCCTGCTCAGGAGGTGCGTGATTTTGTGGCGCCAAGTACATCAGGGAGGCCCTTACAAATCACTTTGCAAGACATGGCTACTGTTATGACAGAAGTATTATCTAAGTTGCCAGAATTAAGAGGCAAGCGCGATAGCTCTGGGTTAAGGATAGAGCGCGCGGATGAGATGAGAGCCATGTCAGATACTGCGTCACAGTTTGCAGAACGTGAGGACGGAGAGCTTCATTCTGTGGGTGACGGATCTGATCCAGGGA
This sequence comes from Bombina bombina, assembly GCF_027579735.1. Lineage (NCBI taxonomy): Eukaryota > Metazoa > Chordata > Amphibia > Anura > Bombinatoridae > Bombina > Bombina bombina. The sequence continues at coordinate 640,930,141 of NC_069502.1, forward strand.
GACTGGATTCAGAGATTTCCAATTTTAAATTTAAGCTAGAGAACCTCCGCACATTGCTAGGGGAGGTATTAGCGGCTCTGAATGATTGTAACACGGTTTCAATTCCAGAGAAATTATGTAGGTTGGATAGATACTATGCGGTACCGGTGTGTACTGGCGTATTTCCTATACCAAAAAGGCTTACAGAGATTATTAGCAAGGAGTGGGATAGACCGGGTGTGCCTTTTACCCCTCCTCCCATATTTAGGAAAATGTTTCCTATTGACGCCACCACACGAGACTTATGGCAGACGGTCCCTAAGGTGGAGGGAGCAGTTTCTACTTTAGCTAAGCGTACCACTATCCCGGTGGAGGATAGTTGTGCCTTTTCAGATCCAATGGATAAAAAATTAGAGGGTTACCTTAAGAAAATGTTTGTTCAACAAGGTTTTATTTTACAGCCCCTCGCATGCATTGCGCCTGTCACTGCTGCGGCAGCATTCTGGTTTGAGTCTCTGGAAGAGGCCATTCGCTCAGCTCCATTGGATGAAATAATCAACAAGCTTAAGACACTTAAGCTAGCTAACGCATTTGTTTCTGATGCCGTTGTGCATTTAACCAAACTTACGGCTAAGAACTCCGGATTCGCCATCCAAGCGCGCAGAGCGCTATGGCTTAAATCCTGGTCAGCTGACGTGACTTCTAAATCTAAATTGCTTAATATTCCTTTCAAAGGGCAGACCTTATTCGGGCCCGGCTTGAAAGAAATTATTGCTGACATTACGGGAGGTAAGGGCCATGCTCTACCTCAGGACAGGGCCAAATCAAGGGCCAAACAGTCTAATTTTCGTGCCTTTCGTAACTTCAAGGCAGGAGCAGCATCAACTTCCTCTGCTCCAAAACAGGAAGGAGCTGTTGCTCGTTACAGACAGGGCTGGAAAGTTAACCAGTCCTGGAACAGGGGCAAGCAGGCCAAGAAACCTGCTGCTGCCCCCAAAACAGCATGAAGAGAGGGCCCCCTATCCGGAAACGGATCTAGTGGGGGGCAGACTTTCTCTCTTCGCCCAGGCTTGGGCAAGAGATGTCCAGGATCCCTGGGCGTTGGAGATCATATCTCAGGGATATCTCCTGGACTTCAAATCTTCTCCTCCACGGGGGAGATTTCATCTTTCAAGGTTATCAGCAAACCAAATAAAGAAAGAGGCATTTCTACGCTGTGTACAAGACCTCTTACTAATGGGGGTAATCCACCCAGTTCCGCGGACGGAACACGGGCAGGGATTTTATTCAAACCTATTTGTGGTTCCCAAGAAAGAGGGAACCTTCAGGCCAATCTTGGACTTAAAAATCCTAAACAAATTTCTAAGAGTTCCATCATTCAAAATGGAAACTATTCGAACCATCCTTCCCATGATCCAAGAGGGTCAGTACATGACCACAGTGGATCTAAAGGATGCCTACCTTCACATACCGATTCACAAGGACCATTACCGGTATCTGAGATTTGCCTTCCTAGACAGGCATTACCAGTTTGTAGCTCTTCCCTTCGGATTAGCTACGGCTCCAAGAATCTTTACAAAAATTCTAGGATCACTTCTGGCGGTACTAAGACCGCGAGGCATAGCGGTGACTCCGTACCTAGACGACATTCTGATACAAGCGTCAAGTTTTCAAACTGCCAAGTCTCATACAGAGATAGTTCTGGCATTTCTGAGGTCGCATGGGTGGAAGGTGAACGTGGAAAAGAGTTCTCTATTACCACTTACAAGAGTTCCCTTTCTAGGGACTCTTATAGATTCTGTAGAAATGAAAATTTACCTGACAGAGGCCAGGTTATTAAAACTTCTAAATGCTTGCCGTGTCCTTCACTCCATTCCACACCCGTCAGTAGCTCAGTGCATGGAAGTAATCGGCTTAATGGTAGCGGCAATGGACATAGTACCATTTGCGCGCCTGCATCTCAGACTGCTGCAATTGTGCATGCTAAGTCAGTGGAACGGGGATTACTCAGATTTGTCCCCCCTACTAAATCTGGATCAAGAGACCAGAGATTCTCTTCTATGGTGGCTTTCTCGGCCACATCTGTCCAAGGGGATGACCTTTCGCAGGCCAGATTGGACGATTGTAACAACAGACGCCAGCCTTCTAGGCTGGGGAGCAGTCTGGAATTCCCTGAAAGCTCAGGGATTATGGACTCAGGAGGAGAAACTCCTCCCAATAAATATTCTGGAGTTAAGAGCAATATTCAATGCTCTCCTAGCTTGGCCTCAGTTAGCAACTCTGAGGTTCATCAGAATTCAGTCGGAAAACATCACGACTGTGGCTTACATCAACCATCAAGGGGGAACCAGAAGTTCCCTAGCGATGTTGGAAGTCTCAAAGATAATTCGCTGGGCAGAGTCTCACTCTTGCCACCTGTCAGCGATCTACATCCCAGGCGTGGAGAACTGGGAGGCGGATTTTCTAAGTCGCCAGACTTTTCATCCGGGGGAGTGGGAGCTTCATCCGGAGGTCTTTGCTCAACTGATTCGTCGTTGGGGCAAACCAGATCTGGATCTCATGGCGTCTCGTCAGAACGCCAAGCTTCCTTGTTACGGATCCAGGTCCAGGGACCCGGGAGCGGTGCTGATAGATGCTCTGACAGCCCCTTGGGTCTTCAACATGGCTTATGTGTTTCCACCATTCCCGATGCTTCCTCGTTTGATTGCCAAGATCAAACAGGAGAGAGCTTCAGTGATTCTGATAGCGCCTGCGTGGCCACGCAGGACCTGGTATGCAGACCTAGTGGACATGTCATCCTGTCCACCGTGGTCTCTGCCTCTGAGACAGGACCTTCTAATTCAGGGTCCTTTCAAACATCCAAATCTAATTTCTCTGAGGCTGACTGCATGGAGATTGAACGCTTGATTCTATCAAAGCGTGGCTTCTTGGAGTCGGTTATTGATACCTTAATACAGGCTAGAAAGCCTGTTACCAGAAAAATTTACCATAAGATATGGCGTAAATATTTACATTGGTGCAAATCCAAGAGTTACTCATGGAGTAAGGTTAGGATTCCTAGGATATTGTCCTTTCTACAAGAGGGTTTAGAAAAGGGCTTATCTACTAGTTCGTTAAAGGGACAGATTTCTGCTCTGTCTATTCTTCTACACAAACGTCTGGCTGAAGTTCCAGACGTTCAGGCTTTCTGTCAAGCTTTAACTAGGATTAAGCCTGTGTTTAAGTCTGTTGCTCCGCCGTGGAGCTTAAACTTAGTTCTTAATGTTCTTCAAGGCGTTCCATTTGAACCCC